>NC_136914.1:88667550-88868741 GCF_949752795.1 Hyperoodon ampullatus
TGCTATTTCTTTTACTATATGTGTTTGAGTTATTCTCTTAGTGTTTGCCCTTGGGGATTAAAATATCTAATTTGAATTAATACCAACTACATATAAAGAGTATACTAAAATTTACTCCTATAGCTCCATGCCCCTCTTTATGCTGTTATTATCACAAATTACATTTTTACATTGTGTGCCCATCAATATAGATGTACAATTCTTGCTTTGTGCAGTTGTCTTTCAAATCAGAAATAAGGACTTACAAACAAAAAAATACATATTTATACTGTCTTTTATATTCACGTGTTATTATTTATTTCTTTCTGTGGATTTGAGTTACTATCCTTCCATTGCAGCCTTAATGGTTTTCTTTAGCATTTCTTGTGTGACAGTTCTGCCATTGACAAAACTCACTCATTTTTTGTTTATCTGGGAATATCTTAATTTTTGAAGTGTAGTTTTGATGGATATAGAGTTCTTGTTTGAGAATCTTTTTCTTTTGACACTTTGAATATGATATCCTACTGTCTCCCAGCCTCCATGCTTTCTGATGATTTGTTAGCTGTTAATCATATTGAGAGTTCTCTTTACATGAGGCATCACTTTTCTCTAAATGGTTTCAAGGTTCTCTTTCTTTCCAGTTTGATTCTGATGTATCTATTCATGGGTCTCTTTAAATTTATTCTATTGCTGGTTTACTGAGCTTCTTGAATGTGTTGATTTGTGTTTTTCATTAAATTTGAAAGGTTTTGGCCACTATTTCTTCAAATATTTTTAAAACCTTTATCTCTCTCCTTTCCTTCTGTGACTACCATTATACATATACTGACATGCTTGATAATATGCCTCAAGTGTCTTGGGCACTGATTATTTTTCCTCATTTTTTCCTTTCTGATCCTCATACTTAAGAATCTTAATTGACCTATCTCTGATTTCGGTGATTCCTTCTGACTCCTTAAATCTAATGTTAAGCTCTTCTAGTAAATTTTTCTTTACATTTATGGTACTTTTGAATTACAGAATTTCTACCTGTTTACTTTTTATAATTTCTATCTGTTGATTTGATATTCTCTGGTGAGACATCATTGTTATACTCTTCTTTGATTCTTTAGACATAGTTTCCTTTAGCTCTTCTATTTTAACTAATGTAGCTTATTTAAAGTCTTTGTCTACTTAGCCCATCACCTGGGCTTCCTTAGGTACAGTTTCTAATGAATCTTTTTTTTTTTAGTAAATGGGCTATACTTGTTTTTTAAATTTGCAGAACTTATATTTTTGTTGTAAACTGGACTTTGAATACTGTAATGTGGCAATTCTGGAAATCATATTCTTGCCCTCTCCAGGGTCTTTTGTCAATTGCTACCTGTATTTATTGTCTCTGTTTGTTTAGTGACTTTTCTTAACTAATTCTGTAAAGTCTGTATTCTTTTCATTTGGGACCACTTAAGTCTCTGTTTTCTTAGCTTACTAGTCATCTAATGATTGCATAGAGTTTTGCTGAAACACTTGAAACTAAAAAAATCTCTCAGTCTTTGTCAGGTGATTCTGTGTGCCGGTTGGGATATGTCTTCATCATTCAACCAGGCAGTTTACAACTCTGCCTTCGCATCCACTTCCTGCTTTTGTAGAGGCTCAAGATCAACAAGAGGGGAGAGCTTTGGGCTTCCTCAGTCTTTTCTTGTGTATTCACATAGCTCTATGTATGCATGTGGCCTTCTAGATTCCAGGAAATATGTCAGTGCTTTTCAAATCACTTATGTACAATTCATTCACCAGCTTTTCCTCTCAAACCTTTTGGTTAGCCCATTGTTTGCCCCAGATGTTATCCACTGCCTCAGGCAGAAGCAGCTAAAATATTTGCCTGGAAATGCTTTCAGGTGGTAGCTTTGGCACTGGGGGAATTCTGAGTCAAGAGAAATAAAAACAAGCTTTTGAGAAGATATTCCAGGGAGGCATCATACAGATGAAGTAATGATAATTCTTTTTGGATGAGCTCCATTTTCCTCCTTCTGGTACCAGGAATTTAGGCTTTATTTTCAAGACTACCACTTAGGTAGGGAGTGGGTATAGGACTAGTGTAAGTTGCAACACCATAAAGATTACTATTCTTTACCAAGATCCTACCATTTTTCTTGAATACATGTATTCAGGGTTGTAAGCTGTTGGCTAGTTTCCAAAGTTCTGAAAAAGCTGATTTTAACAGTTTTACCTGTTTCTTATTGCTTTTATGATGATGTGGGATTTTAGTATTTCTTATTCCACAGTTTTTGGTGATGTCACTTCTAACATTTTGAGGGTCTACCCTGAGACCTAGGAGTTATCTTTCTATATATGCCAGGGCAGTATAAAATACTGGATAACAGTATAGATATTTCCTCAGAAGGCCTTATCACCAGATGGCTTGGGTTTGAATTCTGGCTCCATTACTTGCTGCCTGTGTGATTTTGAACATGTTTCTCAACTATTCTCATTATGTTCATCTTCAAAATAGAATTTTAGACTATATCTACTTCAGAAGAACGTTGTGAAGGTTAAGTATGCATTTACCACAAAGCCTGGAACATTGTAGGAATTTATTAAATGTTACTTATTTTACTTCTCTTTTTCATTGTTATTACTATTATGTTTATCAGAAATCTACTTTATTTAAATGATAGCAGAAAAATATTTAAAGGTAAATGATACACAAGGCCCTTTACATGAACACTGCTTATAAAAGTAAGAAACTGGCAAAAGTGACATAGTCAGTGTTTGGGAAATAGTTTAATAAATTGTTGAATACCTACATTAGTAATACCGATACAATATTGAAAAGAATAAAGTTGGGCTATACATTGATGGTAAAAAATCTACAATACATTTTGCTTAAAAATGTTTCATGATTCAAGATTCATGGAAATATACACAAATGGATTTGTGCATCAATAGAGATATACTGCATGAACTTAGTAAAAAAAAAAATCAGAAAAGACACTCATCTTAAAGTACCACTTTGGTAACTTTAGGGGAGAAGATAGCACATGGTTTGGAATGATGAAACAGAACTGGACTTGTGACTGATTTTTCATTCTTTTACTTTTTTTGGTATTTTATCAGGTAAATATAAAAGGATAAAATCTCTAAGCATACAATCTAAGACAATAATATTAGTTACTTTTGGGAATTAACATTGAAGGAAAGTCATTTTTAAAATTTTTTCCTGGAGTCAACCTGCTTTGCTTCTGTGATAAGAAAAAATACAAAATTTTTGATTTAAACAAGAGGTACTTAATGACTTTTAATCTTTTCTAATTCAAGTTTGAATTCTTGGGAATGACTGATAGATACGTTAGTGTCGACTAACTTAAAGAAAATCTACAAAAAAATGCATGTTCAAATTATGGCCAACTATAAATTTAACTATGATTCTAAGTCTATACTGCTAGCTTAAAATTAGATTTGAGTCTAGTCATTCAAGCCAATAAAACGTTATAGCAATTTCAATATGAATCTACTATGAGGTTCTTTTTCACCATATTCAAATCTTCCCTATATCTAAATTTTATTTTCTTTCATCTGATTGTGGAAACTTGACATTAAAATTGTTAACATGGACTATAAGCTCCTTCCTCCTTCCCTCCCTTCCTTCCCATTTTTCCTTTTACTGGAGGGGTAAGATTCTCATACATCAGCTTTTCTGCCTGCTAGTTGAGTCTAGCCTGGTCCCATTACACTGTAGCTAGAAGAGCTAAGAATTAAAGAGCTGCACTTAGCTAGAAACCTCACAAACATTCCACAAGCCCATCTCCCAACAATGGGCATTCTTCTATACCTAGTAGGGCCTTCATAAATGAATGTTCCCACAACATTACTTTAACAGACTTGTGTCTTCCCTTATCACCTCTGTGTGACCACCGAATCCCAATGCTTCTTTGGGAAGCCTAAGTTTCTTTTTCAGTAAAATAAAAGGCAGGTATTTTAAATTGCTTTCAGCACTAAAATTCTATGCATATATGTGAAAAATATGCGACCATTTCCCATACACAGACAATATCTAATGTATAGCTATTTTATATTCTGATTTTATTCTGTGTAATATTTATTTCAAAGTGTAGGTGCCAAAAACGTCAACTCATAGTAACTGAGAAAATGGTGTCAAAGTAAAGAAATGCTAAGTATTGAGTGAAAATATACACTGAAAGGAGAAAATCAAATCAGGGGAAATGATTTCAGCACAGAGACTGAGACTGTGGGCTCCACAGCCAGATGCCTTAATTTCAATTTTGTGACCTTAGGGAAATTCCCTAGCCTCTTCGTTCCACAATTTCCTCATTTGTAAAGTGAGGATTAAGGATAGTGTTTTCCCATCCTGTTGTTATAGCAACCAAATGAGTTACTGCATGTAAAGCAATGCCTCTGTTATAAAAAAGACACCTCAGTGTGTGTGAGAAAAAGAAACATCACTCTGAAAACAAAGTCAGGACATATTTAAATCAGAAAAATAAAATAAAATACTCCTTGAAATCTTTATCCCCATCAAATGCTTGTTTGTGGTTAGGGTGTGGGAAGTTAGTTAGGAAGAAGTGTCAGAAACCAAACAGGCACAAAAACTGCAATAGAACAGAAATGTAAAATTGTTTGATACCACCTGCTGGCTACTGCTAGAAATGGCAGAAACAACAGACATCCTGGAAACAAAATGGTGGATTCCCCACCCAACTCCTGCCTGCCCCTTCAGCCCAATGGACAAAGCAATAATCACCCCTTTCCCCCCAAAAATGATAATAATAACATTTACAAATACAGTATAAGTGCAGTATGAAAGGTTGCAGTTTTATTTATTTATTTTTAAGGTTGAAATTTTAACGCATAACTGTACTACATCTGAATAACAAAAAAGTTGAAACTTCTATGTGTTAGAGACAGAAATTAGAACTTGGATAGCATATCATTGTCCTAAAACCTAATTATCTCAAATTCCACTAATTTAAAATTTGTGAACTATTGATTATAATCTAGAAGAACGTGATCGAAAGGTTAATTATAATGTAGACAACACTTTGAGGGATTACAAAGTTTTCTTTATGCTTACCTGAATACATCACGGATTTAATAAATCCAAAACTCATATCCCTTTCCCCAAACCCTTTGTATCTTGATGTCCCTTTCTCAATGAAAGGCCTCTGCGATCAGAATGAAGTCATTTTCATATTCTGTCAGTTTGGGCAACACATGGTTTCCTCTCCCTTGAACCTTTTCCTTGTCACACATCCTTCTTCTTTACCTAGTTAAATTCTATTTCTTCTCTTAAATTATTGAGTACCTACTTACTGCAGGTACTTTTTGTAGGCACTGGGAACATACTAATGAACAAAATAGCAGAGATTCCTGCACCTAAAGAATGCACATTGGACTAATGCTGCAGTACACACAGCTCAACTTGTTCTTTCTGCAGGATTTCATCCATAAAGGAAAAATAATAGGCACCTATGACCTGGTCCTATGCATACCTCCATAGGTCGTGTCCTTTTTAAATTTTCTGTTGGTTTACATGACTGTATATCCCCAATAAACTATATGGATTACAGTTTGTTTGTCTTCTTCTCCCCAAAATGTAAAAGTGTGCATAACAGAGGGTAGGAGATCATTAAGTAGTTTTTAAATTAAATAGCTTTTAAATAAATAGTGCATAGCAGAGTGCAGGAGGTCGTTAAATAGTTTTTTAAATTGAAACTATTCCCCCAATGATCTGTAATTGATAAGCCTTTATTTATTAGGATAATGGCAAGAAATCTCTTCCTTCTTTTATAAAACAAGTAGGCATTGAGTTCCCATTCTGTGCTGGGCTCTGTGGAGCTGTGAATGGAATGCGAGCCAAACCAAATCAGTTCTCTATGAGACATTTTTTCAAAAGAGCATAAAGTAACATAACATCACAAGTGGGCAGGGTCTATGATGAACTGTAACGGGGTGACCTACCTAGACGGTAATTTGGATTAGACTTCCCCAAGGAAATGAAGAGATAAGTTAAAATGGTCACCAGACAACGGAAGATAATACTAGACTGAGGAAAGAATATGCACAGGACCCAGCCCAGAGACATGGGGAAACACAGCATTGCGAGGCATGGAGAGAATCCTGCAAGGTCGGAAGGCAGGAGAGAAGGGTTTCGTGAAGAGGAGGAGAGAGGGGGAGGCAAGAGCCAGACTATCCAGGACCTGTTTAATGGTGTTCAGGTGATATAAATTCTTTTCAAGAGCAATGGGAAAGCTTTACAGAGTCCATTTTAAACTGGTTAGTGACATGGTCAGTATTACTTGTTTAAAAGATTACTCTGGCTATTGTTCCTCTATAGTTAAGGTGGTTGCTATTTTCTTTATTTTTTTCCAGCATTTTCTGTTTGCCTTTTGTTTACTGTAGTTTGAATACGATATGACTAGGTATGTTTATTGTGTGTTTTGATTTGTTTTGTATTTATCCTTCTTGGTGCTCTCTGAGCTTTTGGACCTATGGTTTGTCATTAATATTTGGCAAGTTTCAGCCTGTTAATGTCAAATATTTCTTCTGTTCTTACTGTCTTCTTCTTCTGATATTCCAATTATGACTATGTTATACCTGTTAAAATGGTAGCACAGTTCCTGAATGCTTTGTTGTTGTTTATTCAATTTTCTTTTCCTGTTTGAATTTCAGTCCGTAAGGTTTCTAATGATCTACAGACAAGCTCAGTGATTCATTCTTCAGCCTTATTGAGTTGATTGATGAGCCCACTAAAGGGATTTATGTTATTGTGTTGTTTTTTTTTTAAATTTCTATCATTCCTTTTGATTCTTAGAGTTTCCATCTCTCTGTTTATGTAACTGATTTCTTCTTGTATGTTGTTTCCTTTTTCCATTAAAGACATTAACATATTAATCACAGTTATTTTAAATTCCTTGCCTAATAATTCCAATATCCCTGGCATGTCTGAGTCTGGCTCTGTTGTTTGCTTTTTCTTTTCCAACTGTGTTTTGTTTTCGATTTTTCCTTTTGGCATGCGTTCAAAATTTTCCCCCAAGTTTTATTAAGATATAATTGGCATGCATCACTGATAAATTTTTGTTGAAAGCTGATCATGTTGATTTGGGTAGTAGGAACTGAGATAAATAGACCTTAAGGGTAGGATTTATGTTAACTTGGCTAGAGGTTGGCTGTGTTTAATGTTTGCTGTCATTATAGGTGCTACAGGATTCAAGGCTTTTTTTGTGTGTTCCTGCTGTAGCTTCCCCTTTTGACTTTGGACTTCCCTAGCTACTCCTCCTCCCAGGGAGTCTGTGTCTTCACCTCTTTCTGCTGTAAGCTGCTGCTATTCTACGGGTGTCACCTTGGTGTGGCGGTAAGGTGTACGGGAGGGAGACTGGTCTACAATCTTCTGATTAGATCTCAGGCTTTTAGGCAGCCCGTGTCTCAGACCATAGCTTCACAAGTGTTTCTCCACTTGTACAGCTTTCTTCCCCATTCTGCTTACTCCTTGCAGTGGCTGTAGCATGTGCAATCTATTTCTTTGATGCTCTGATCTCTGTTGATAGTATTTTATTTCCTCAAACCTCCTTAGGTGAGAGAATAAGACTAGAGGACCTGGAGTCTGAGGACTGGCCTTCTGTCAGCTGGGATGAGGCTCTGGCCAAGTCCCTTCCTCTGGACACGGGCTTTGGCTATGGAGAAGGCTCTGGGTATATTTCAAAAAGCTTCTTCTCCCTTGCCCTTTCCTCTGCCATTCTCAAGAATGGATATTTCTCAGATCTTTCCCTTGAGAATCTAGTCGGGTTCCAGGGAGGTAAAGCCCACGAGTATGTGGGCATCCCCCGTAAGATTGTGGCCTTAGGAGTTTCTTACTTTCACATGAGTACACGCTCAGTTTCTAACAATTCATGACAATGACCATTCAAGTGCTTCTACCAGATACTTAAGCAGCATCTCTTTCAGGTAAAAAGAAAATCTTAACTGTGTCTCTCAGTGTGTCTGCCTCTTCACAATTTGGGCTGGCAGTTTGCCTGTCACCTTGATTCTTGTACGAATGCAGTAAAAGCCCTTAATTTTCATTTGTTTAGCTTTTTCTTATTGTAAGGATGAGAGTGACAGCTTGTAAGCTCTTCACATGACAGTGCTGAAACCTGAAGCTCAGCGCCTTGATTTTAATACATGATTTTTTATAACTTCCCATGTTATTAGTCATACGTATATTTTTTCTCTTCTGGGTTTCTGGTTGTGTCTGCGTGGTTGAGTTTGACAGTTAATCAGAAAAGCTAGGTAACATTTAGCAAGGTAATGAATCAATATAATATAGACAACCTTCGGGAAGTAAAGAATGAACTGATATCAGCAGATGACTGATAGTCAACAAGGCAAATTCATAAATCTCTGCATTTGGCCAGTGCAATTAAATTTGAAACAGATGCTCTAACAGTTCACTGTGTTCCTGCTAACTGCATCTTAAAAGAAGAACTTTGAAGACATATAAAAATGAATTAAAATGAATTATAAGGTCAGAGTATTGTTATATCACTATATCGACATCATTTAAAAATAACTTGTTAAAAACAGGAAAATTCAAGAAATCAACCAAGTTTTTAATCATATGTACCTGATTTATTTAATCAGCTTGCCTAATATTTGTTCCCCCACTAACTGGTTTGATTATATTTTTGGCAAAAATATTACTTGTAAAATCTGGCCAAATTATTTAATGCTTCACTACAAGCATAAGCAAAATCATATTTTAAGATTGAAAGTAAGAAGAAAATTCATACAATAATGTTACTGACCCTAATTTAACATCTATGCACACTAATTGTTAAATTAATAAGATATTAAGAACCTTCATGGATACAGACTGCAATTTATTTGCAATCAGTGTATGTGAAAGTACATATACATACATGCATATGAATATTCAGGAACTCTGGGGCATCAGTGGTGGAGCCTCAAGCTATGAGGATCAATTAATATACCAAGTCTGTGTTGAGTACCCATTCCAGGTTATCAGAGAGCACCCTGAATATTCCCAGAACATAACATATCATAATATAAACCATTGTTTACCTTCCCTTCTCCTCAAACAGACTGTAGCATCTTTGAGTGTAGGAATAACATCTTTTTTGTTTACCTTGTGTTGCTAAGGTATAGCAAAGTGTCTGGCACATATTTTCTAACTGAATGGATTAATAAATATAGTTTTGAAGCAAATACATCTATTTGTGTGGATATAGACATATATTATAAATGAGTGGGTATGTTTGTGTGTGTTTGGTGTTAAATACATAAATACACAGAAACAATCTGATACTAGCTATTTTTTTCCCAGAATTCAATGACTAGGGAAGTGGATGCCTGGGAAGATTTGGGATTAAGAGATGTCCGAGCATTTAAACAGTTTTAAGTAAATATTTTATATGCTCCATAGGTCTAATCAAAATATTATATATGTAACATTTTTTATATATATATAATATATATATATATATACATATATATATATATACACACACACAAAATAGTGTGTACATAGTATATGGTGTACTATATACTATGGTGTACTATATACTAATACATAAAGTATATATATATTACATATATAGTTATATATGTAATATATACATATATAAAATTATAAATATACTAATGTTATGGTTAGTTCTTAGAAAAGTTATTAAGTTAAGCTAAGCACCAACTAAAGACTGTTCTCTGGAGTGAGCAAGTAGGAAAGCAGACAAGATAAAATGAAAGTACCACCTCATCCTCTCTCTGATTTAACAATTGTGATGGAAGACATCCAAGGGTATGATTGTTGTGGTATCAGAGACCTGGCTTCCTCTTTCTTGTTTCTCTGCCATTTTTAAGGTAGTACTCATGTCCTTGAGGTTGAAGAGGGTTTGCCAGCACTTGGCCAGCATTCTAGCAAACAAGAGGGGAGGGAGAAGGAGGGGCACATAAAATATTTAGGTTCTTAATATCTTATTAATTTAACAACTAGTGTGCATAGATGTTAAATTAGGGTCAGTAACATTATTGTATGAATTTTCTTCTTACTTTCAATCTTCAAATATGATTTTGCTTATACTTGTAGTGAAGCATTAAATAATTTGGCCAGATTTTACAAGTAATATTTTTGCCAAAAATATAATCAAGCCAGTTAGTGGGGGAACAAATATTAGGCAAGCTGATTGAATAAATCAGGTACATATGTCTTTGAGAACTTAGTCATATGGCCACATCTAGCAGTAAAGGAGGCCGGGAAATGAGCGGGTGTGTACATCAAGTCAGTGTAGTGTTCACTTGATGTACACAGCTAGAATTGAGACTTCTAATGTTCTGTAAGTTATTAGGGAATAACCATCTCTGACAGATGGAGGCCTGTGATGCTCTAGGCACAGACTATATAAATTATCTGAAAAATTGGGAAAGGAAGAAAGGAGTGTTTTATATTAACCCTCTAACGTATCAAACTACTTACTAAAGCAAAACTCTACATAACTACATACACTGGCCTCCTGCAAGTCATTCCAATGGGCTTGCTTTGCAAATGCAGCTTTGAGACATTCCCAAGGCCCACTTCCCAATAGTTTGGTCCTATCGAAATAGAGATTCTAGACCTACTATTTCCATGTACATTCTGTCTTTTGACCACTTTCTTCTTTAGTTCTCTCTGTAGGCTCTTCGTTACCACTTGTAGCTCAATTGTTCAGATTCCACAAGGTAACATAATTGCTCTTCTACTTCTCTTACTTTACTGTTCTCTCTGGGCAATATAATTTACTCTCATTTCCTACCCTGTTCCCACATGACAAGTATCTTTAAGGATGTATCTTATGAACTCCAGTGCCAAATATCTCACTCTGGCCATCTTCTGGATATTTCTAATGGGCTCAATAAAAGTTTATTGAGCTTTCTATATGACATTAATTCTTTTTTTAGATTTTTTAAAATTAATTAATTAATTAATTTTTATTTTTGGCTGCGATGGGTCTTCATTGTTGCGTGTGGGCTTTCTCTAGTTGCGGCAAGCAGGGGCTGCTCTTTGTTGTGGTACACAGGCTTCTCATTGCAGTGGCTTCTCTTGTTGCAGATCACGGGCTCTAGGCACATGGGCTTCAGTAGTTGTGGCATGTGGGCTCAGTAGTTGTGGCTCACGAGCTCTAGAGCGCAGGCTCAGTAGTTGTGGCTCATGGGCTTAGTTGCTCCATGGCATGTGGGATCTTCCTGGACCAGGGTTCCAACCTGTGTCGCCTGCATTAGCAGGAGGATTCTTAACCACTGTGCCACCAGGGAAGCCTGACATTAGGTTTATTTATTTATTTATTTATTTATTTATTTTTCGGTACGTGGGCCTCTCACTGTCGTGGCCTCTTATGTTGTGGAGCACAGGCTCTGGATGTGCAGGCCCAGCAGCCATGGCTCATGGGCCCAGCTGCTCCACAGCATGTGGGATCTTCCCAGACAGGGGCACGAACCCGTGTCCCCTGCATCAGCAGGCAGACTGTCAACCACTGTGCCACCAGGGAAGCCCTAGTTTTTTAATTAAAAGTCTATCCAGTCTACTACACGTCTGCACTTTGTTATACATGAGTATACACAAATATGAATTATATGCTCAGGGAGAATATAATCTACTGGAAGATGCAGATAATCAATAGGCAAATTTTGCAGATGGTGTAATAAATAACAGAGAAAATATGGGCTGCTCTGAAACTGCCTAAAAAGTACCTGTCCAAGATTTTGGGATCAGAGGAGGCTTCCTAGAGGAAGTGATATATAAAAGGAAATTTGAAGAGTCTGAGGAATATGTTCAATGAAGAAAAAACATGTTCCTGGGTCTAATGTAGGTCAGTGTAGCAAAAGGTACCCTCACAACAGGTTAGGTTGAGGAGGCCCATGAAGGCTGCATAAACATGGTAAGTGTTTCAGTCAATGGCTATAACATACAGTCATGGAAAAGTTTCATGCAGGAGAGGGTTATGTGACTAGATTTGAGTTTTAGAAAGATCGTTCTTGCCACACTGTGTAGAATGGAATGAAGAATAGTAAGACTAAGGACAGAAAGATCAGAGAAACCTTTTATAATAATCCCACACTGTTAAGTCCCATAGAAATCTCAAATTTTAAGCCTTCACAACTGAATCTATAGTCTAAGCCAAAACCTACCACATCTCCCATAATTCTCTATTGTAGGGAATGATGTTACATTTATCTAGTCACTCAAGTAGAAGTCTAGGAGTATTCTGCAATGCCTAATTTCTCTCCCCTTCAGATTCACCATGTCCTGCATATTCTTCCTCCCTAGCTTCTCTCAGATCTATAACTTTTTCTCCACCAACATTCATTGTCCTATTCAGGCCTTCATTATTTCTCACCCAGATAATATCAATTGTCTCTTAACTAGTCACCCTCCATCACTAATACCATTTCAATCTATTTATACAATATTCCCCATAATAGTCTTCCCCTACACTCAAATGCCTCCAGTTTACTCCCTCACTAAAATACCCTTTAAGCAGTTTCCATGGCTTTAGCGTGGAATGTAAGGATGTACACGAACTGGCCTCTGTCTAACCATCCTTACAAAGAAATGAATCCCATGCCTGAGATACACCGAGAAGTAATCTGCTGTTCTTCATATGCTCCATGTTGCTTTTGATAATTGTGCACCCTCTGCTTTGAATGTGGCCTTTTCCATTATGATAATTTGCAAGGCTTGAGTCGATTCTTCTTCCCCTGGGATTTCTCTGACTTCCTCAGATTTAACTGCTTCCTTCTCTCTGCTCTTACCTTATTTTGGAATATTTCTCTCCCAGCACCTATGATCCTCTATATCACTTATTTATTTACATGTCTCTCTCACTCCTCTATACTCTGAGCAGCCTATAGGCAAGTGGAAATGCTACCACCTCATTCAGATTCTGGCAAGAGTAAATCCTTATTTTTTGTTGATTCAACAAATGAAATAATTAATTAAAAAATCTGTGAACAGTAACACTGGGAGACCATATTCACAAATTCTATAAGAAGGAACATACAGGTTAAGAAGCTAATAAGCTTTAGAATGAAACAGAGGTTTAATCACAACATTGTAATATAAATGGAATATAAAAATAGTGTAAATTGATGCCTTTTCCACTTAAATCGCATATTCTTACATTACTCCAGATAGGATTAAAAAGTATCATTTAGGAGCACCTATTATATGCCACATCTTATTATAAGAACTTTTCATGTATTAATTTGTTTAATTCTCATAACAACCCTGTGAGTTCGATATTATTATCATCCTCATTTACAGTTGAGGAAACTGAGGCTAAGTGAGGCTGACTACCTTACTGAAGATCACACTGTTAGCAAGTAGTAGAGGTGGAATACAAACCCAGGCAGTCTGCCTCAAAAATACACACTCTTCACTAAATTGTACTGCCTAGGGCTTCCCTGGTGGTGCAGTGGTTGAGAGTCCGCCTGCCGATGCAGGGTACACGGGTTCGTGCCCCGGTCCTGGAGGATCCCACGTGCCGCGGAGCAGCTGGGCCTGTGAGCCATGGCCGCTGAGCCTGCGCGTCCGGAGCCTGTGCTCCGCAACGGGAGAGGCCACAACAGTGAGAGGTCTGCGTACCGCAAAAAAAAAAAAAAAAAAAAAATTGTACTGCCTAGTCTGTAAATGGTCTTCTCTTTCAAAGCCAATTATATGTCCATATAGTGTCTTTTTCAAAATCGTGAGTCTAACACTTCAGCCCCTAAGCTCTTTATACATTTTAAAGTTATATCGTGTATTAAAGTGTTTCGATTGCTTGAGAAGTGGCTATGCATAGAGACAATGTGCAGTAAAATCAGGCACGGGTTTGGATTCTGCTTCTGCCACAGCAGCTATGTGATCTTGCTAAGCTTCATTTCCATCTGTAAAATGTAAATGATTTTTTTTTGGTGGGAGGGGGATTGTTGAGAGGATAGAGTATGAGCATATATGCCTGGTACATAGAATTGTCCAACAAATGTTAAATTATCCTCCTTTCTCTCTCCCTCTCCCTGCCACCTTCTCTCTCTCAGCCTCAGTGACTTTATCTCTAAAATGGGAATTATGATATATTATAATATAGTATTTTATATACTTGAACATTAAATGATACATGCAACTGTCCCATTTGGAACCTGTCAAATAAAAAGTGCTATAGCTTCCCTGTTATTTCTGAGTTGTTTAGGCCCCCAATATGTAGATAAAGCAGCTAAGAATCCAAACCAAGGATGTAAGAGTACCATCTAGTGGTGGTTTAAGAAAAAAATCAAGACACCTAAGGATTATACTACTTAAATGGTTGCCTAGAAAGCCTTGGGCTATTTTGTTTTATTCATTTCCCACCTTGAGAAATAATCTAATGTGGCTCACAGGGAAAGAGAAAGGAAAGCCTTGAACTGCATTCTTCTCTGTTCTTCCATTGTTCCAAGAATGTCCAAAATCTTTTCAGAATGGATCCACAGATTTCTGGTCTTGTTAAACTCATTATCTTCATTGCTGAACTACTCTATTCCTAGATCTCTAAAAGGATGTGATTCGGCTCCCCAGTTAGGCATCATTTGATAGCCTAATGCTGTCATATGGATTCAGCAGTGTCGTTATGACTTAAGACCAATCTCTCACAAGAACACTCATCAGTCAAAATCTATTACATTTGAGAGGTGACTTCCAAGAAGTCTAGCATATGGTTTACATCTAATCTCAAATGATATCAGGAATGAGGTGGAAGTTCTGGTTAAGGTAAGGCTAGATCTAAAAATGGTTGAAAACAGCCTTTCTGGGATCCCTGCACATCTGCTCCATTACCCAGGGAAGTTCAATCCAGCGTAACTGCTAAATACCACAGTGATTGTCATGAACTAACTACATGTTTCTGTTTCCCCCAGATTCATATGTTGAAATCTAATCCTTGATGTGATGGAGGTGGAGACTTTGATAAGTAATGTGGTCATGAAGTTGGGGCCCTCATTAATGAGATTAATGCCCTTATAAGAAGAGGCCAGAGAGTTAGCTCACTCTCTTTCTGCCACATGAGGACACAAAGTCAGCAACCTATAATGAAGGAGAGGCCTCTCGCCAGAACCCCACCATGCAGGTATCCTGATATCCAACTTTCAGCCTCCAAAACTATGAGAAAGAAATTTCTGTTGTCTATTAACCACCGAATCTATGGTACTATGTTAAAGTAGCTTAAACTAAAACAGTAATATTCTGATTTCATAAGTTTAAAAGAAAATAATATATTCAGTATGATGACAATAAGGCAATAAAAGAACAGACCACAGAAAACACTATCTTGTATAAACTCCCCACTGTTATCAAATCTTTTTATTATTTCAATATTGTAATTGTATTGTCATAAAATGCAAGGTGACTGTTCAAATATTAATAGTTTTGGTGCTTTCTTATAGCTCCCTGATGTGATCTAACTAGGGAGATATTATGTTATTTGTGATAAATAATTGCATTATTAAATAATTTTTATCAGAAAAAGTCACCCAAGTAGAAATTATTTCCTTGAAAGACTAAGAGGTATTTGAAACTAAACAATAGTTTTAATTTTTTTGAGAGTTTAAAAACTAAGAATAAATATGCACTCAAAATTTTGCTATAGTGAAAATAAATATTTAATGATCTAAACCTGTTTAAATAGTAAAATAATCAGAGTAGAAAAATCTATCATTTTCCACTTTGCTATTTCAAGGCGTAAGTGGAGAAGAAAAAAACAACTAAAAACAAACAAACAAAAAAAATCAAAACGAAACAATGACAGTAACAAAAAAACCTTTCTCTTGAAACACCTAAAATCTCCCTTATATATTCTATAAGGTTATCAAGCTTTCACAGATGAGTTCCAAGACAAAGTACATTATAAGAAATGGTTTTACAGAATGCAGTCAAAAACAGTCATAGAATTCTCCACCTCAGATTAAAATTAAACAGAAGTTTCTAATGACTAATGTGAACCTATTATAAGTACCTATACTTTTAAAGACCTGGATTAACTAGGTTAATTTTGCTTAAAAATGCAGAATATGACACCAGGACAGGAGAGAACTTTGAAAAGTCATTTAATGCATTAGTTACTATACCATGATGTGATAGTATCAACTTCTGGGCAGGAAATAGGGCAAGGAATCTGAAATACTTCAATAAGCAGATGCAAATGCCAAAAGTTAACTATTGTTCAAGTCTGAACATTCACCTCTAGTTCTGATCTATGTTTAGTAAGCCTGACTCTCAAACAGAAATTACCTATGTTTGAAGCAATCACCCAGGAGATTTCTGATTTCAAGCTCTAAAAGAAAAGAAAACAAAACCAAAAAAAAGGGAAGAAGTTGTTTGATGGCATAATGGTGCAGTAGAAAAAGTGAAAAGATTAGAGTCAGAGAGTGTAAGGTCAAATTCTTTCTTTGTTACTGACCTGCTGTCTGATAATGGAGTAGTCTTAATACTTTCGGGCTTCAAAACTCTTGTCTGAAAAGGGGGGATAATCACTTTCTTAACTGGGGATATATATATTTTTCAGAATTAAATAATGATTAAATTTGAAGTTTCTAACACAGTATATAACCCATAGAGGTGCTCCAAAACGTGCTTTTTAATTTTTTTCTCATCACTATGACCACATAGATTTCAGTGTAGGAAATGAGATTGGATAATCTGCCCTCATAACTTGAATGGTTATAACTGTATTGAAGTGATATTTGCATGTCCTGAAAAGAATCTAAAAAAAATTTCACTGGCAAAATAACAGCATACACTTTTAATTCTCTTCCTATGCCCTTACTAATAATCCATTCTCCTCAATCAAGCTTAAGCAGGCCACCTATATTCCTGAAACAACTTCTAAACCTGCCCCTAGACTTGGACCAGCAAAGCTTTCTAATCTTCCTTGCCATGGCTTATTAACGTATCTTGCTTCAGTCACTTTCCTAATTGGCATTGGCTGACTGGGATAAGTCTACCAGCAGGGAGGAGTGTGGCTGGTGGGCTGGCAGCTTGCTGATTAGCATGTGCTGCCTTGTGCCAAAGTCAATTCTGGGATGCCAGGTGTGCAGCCTGTTAGTGCTCTGCAGCCCATGCCTTGTGGAAGACAGGGATTTGGAACGAGGTTTGCAGTGACTGTTTTTGCCCTGCACAGGCTTTCTGTTCATTGGTTTCGTATCCTGCTACCACCCAGACATTCTACTCCTGCTGTCACTGTATCCATACTTTCCAATTAAAACCATCTATGTCTCCTTCTAAGACTGCCCCAATTCTTTCGCTTCGATAGGCTGAAGCTGTATCCAGGTGATTTTCTGATTTTCTCTCTCTTTTTAAAGTTCTTTTCAGCTTGATTGTGGTATGATTTGCAAATAAAATTGTAATATATTTAAAGTGTACAGTGTGATGAATTGATATACATTATGAAAGGATCCCCACCATAGAGTTACTTAACCTCATCTCACATATTTACCTCTTTTTTCTTTCTTTTTAGTGACGACACAAGTTCTATTCCCTTAGCAAATTTCAATTAGACAGTACAGCATTATCAACTATAGTTACCATATTATACATTAGATCCTCAGACCTTATCCATCTTATAACTGAAAATTTGAACCCTTTTATCAGCCTCTCCCTAATGCCTCACACCCAGCCCCTGGCAACTGAGATTCTATTCTCTGTTTCTATGAGTCCAACTTTCTCTTTGCTTGGATTTTTTGCTCAATTCTTATGCAATGCTCTTTCCTATCTCTTCATGCCTTCATCCATAGACCACTTGGATTCACAGAACATTCTACAGTATCCTTGGTTCTCAGAAAATACTCAGACTTGCTATTTGTTGAATATATAAGACAATAAAAGTGTATGTTTACTTTAAGATTTAATAAAACCTGTACACATATTGTTTCAGGGATCCTCTTAGCATCCCAATGAGGTAGACAGCATAAGTTTTACATCTATTCATAGTGGAGAAAATCTAGACTTTACAGAGATTACATGCTTGCTTAATCTAGAAGTGGAATCAGAACCTGACAGAAGCTCTCTTCATTCTTGGTGCAATATTCTTTCAAACATGTAGTTAAGCACTCAACATTATTTGCTGTTTTATATAATAATTTTATTTATTATTATTAGTTGTTTTACTATATTTGTTACTTCAGATCTTGATTATCTCTTTATTAAACTACAGTAACCTCATTATTAAGGGACTTTCTGCCCAGTAGATGACTGGTTTCTCAAAAGTTGAAGTGGAATGTTCTTCTTATCTGCCATTTTTATGATCACCTATAGTATGTGTTTCATGTAATGGGTACACAGAGCCCACTTATTATATAGCTTTCCTGAACTAAATGAAGAAGCATGTTTTTCACTCACCAATTCCACTGTAAAAAAGATATTTCTAATATTAAATAACTTGTCGGACATGCTGGTGGAGGGGAGAAATGCTCCAGAGTAGGACTAATGTTGAGACCTATAGGGAATTAGACAATGATGAGGGCAACAGGATAAAAGGAAGGTAAGCGTGAGGGAAGGGAGGAAGAAGACTAGTGACAATATTGAGAAAGGTATGAAGAAAGCAGATATATTGGTAACTCAAAATGATAGTCTAATAATTAGATAGTTAATATTTGGTTTTATAATGTATACAGTTTACATAATATAGAATTTTAACCACACTGAAAGAGAGGTCAGGCCTTTGCTCTCAGTTTCTGGGATGCGATTTCTAGGCCTGGAATGTCACACTTGATAAGAGTGGCTTTGCCTGGGGGCTTTGGTGTAGCCCAATAGTGACAGTTGAATTTAGGGTGGGAGTTTGGGAACATGCCATATCAACTCTACCTCCTGAGCAGCTGGAAACTGAGATCAGCCACAAGACCAATCAACCATGCCCATGTGACAGAGCCCCAGTAAAGCCTCGGGACACCAAGGCGCAGGTGAGTTTCCTGCTTGGCAATATGTGCTGTCACATATCAATGCCAGGAAAGTACTGCTGTCCCTGACTCCATGGGGAGAGGCCAATGAAAGCTCTGCATTTGGTACTTTGCCTGGGCTGGCTTTAATCTGTATCTTTTCCCTGTAATAAACCATACCTGTGAGTGTAACAGCTTTAAATGTGTTGTGAGTTCTTTTAGTGAATTAACAACTCTGAAAGTGGTTTCATGAACTCCCTGAACTTACAGTTAGTGTCAGAGTGATTGCAGCCCTCTGCCCTGTGTTCCTTCTAAACTTCACAGTTGGCTAACCTATTGCAATGAATAAGTTTTATTTGCTTTTTTCCCCCCCGGTATCCATGCAAACTTCTTTTGGAAACAGCACTCTGATTCCCTAATTTTAAAAATTAGGAAAGTACCCCACTTGACACTTTTAGTCTCTATAATTTTGCTAACGTAACTCTCGTTGAACTCACAAATGTTCTTATCTACACTATCTATCTATACTATCTATCTATCATCTATCTAAAATAATTTTCCATTTACTTATTGCCTCAGTTTAACCTACTTAATTGGCCATCAGCTTAAAAAGAGGTAAAAATAACTGCCCTCTTGAAATTTAAATTCTTGTCGGGGAGGCAAATTAAACAAAAGTATATATTTTTTTCTATAAAATATTGGAAGAGGATATGTGCAATGGAAAAAACAACATAGAATAGGACCAGCGGGAACAGAAGATTGAGGATTGGGAAGCAGTTCACGATTTTAAGTTAGATTGTCAGGTAGGTCTCTTCAAGAAGATGACATTTTAGAAAAGCCTGAAGGAAATGAAGGATTTAGCCACACAGATATCTGGGAAAAGATAAACCCAAGCAGAGGGAAAAGACAGACCTTAGAGGTAAATGGCTAGTATATTCATGAAATAAGAAAGAGGCCTGAGTGGATGCTAGGGGAAGGGAGGTCATAGGAGGGGTGTGAGCCTGTCCATGATGATTGTATCAGGGATAAGAATGTGACCCATGTCTAACCAATAAGACTCAATTATGGGACTTTGAGATGGGATGCACATCTAAGATGTTGTTTCTTATGGATATCTATACAAGCTCATGATTAGTTAAGAATAAAGTTAACAAAGAGGCTTAAGTCCGCTGGACTTGAGCTTCATTTGACATAATAAAGGAGACTCGATTAAAAACTGAACACACACTGGCATATTTCACTTAAATACAGGAATATCAAAAATTCTGAAATTCCCTTCAAACAACTGAACACTGATGATATGAATATCAAAGAAGTTGGATAACTGCCCAGGTACGTCTTACCTAGAGGTTTATAGAGTTTCATAACTCCCAAAATATGCCATCTTGGGATATCCAACCTAAACTAAAACAAGATCTGACCACTCTTTACCTATTTATTGATAAGAAGGAGAGAATTAAGTATTAGATAATAAATAGTAATAATAATAGCAAACGATTACATAGAATTTACTTTGTGCCAGAACTGTTCTAAGTGTTCCATGTGTCTATGAATGTGTGTGTGTTGATTCCCTAAAATATCTCATGAGGTAGATATTATAATCCCAGTTTTACAGAGAGATGAAACTAAGGTACAAAGAGGTTAAAAAGACTTTCCATAGCTTACCTAATTTGATCATAGAAGAGCCAGATTTTGAACCAAGATACAAACATACCTTGGAGATATAACAGGTTTGGTTCCAGACCACCACAATAAAGTGAATATCACAATAAAGCAAGTCATATGGAATTTTTGGTTTCCCAGTGCATATAAAAGTTATGTTTACACTATACTATAGTGTATTAGGTGATAAATAGTATTGTCTTAATTAAAAAATACTTTATTCCTTAAAAAATGCTAAGCATCATCTGAGCCCTCAGTAAATTGTAATCCTTTTACAATAGTAACATCAAAGGTCACTAGTCACAGATCACCAAAACAAATATAATAATAATTAAAAAGTTTGAAATATGGTGAGAATTACCAAAATGTGACACAGAGACATGAAGTGAGCAAATGCTGTTGGAAAAATGTCACCAATAGACTTGCTTGATGCAAGGTTGCCACAAACCTTCAATTTGTAAAAAATGAAACATCTGCAAAGTGCAATAAAGAACAGTAAAACAAGGTATGTCTGTGCTCTGATTCCAGAATATGTGCTCCTAATCATTTCATGACCTTCATAGCAAACTGCTATTTTTTTTCTTATTGTAGTAGAAACCACTAGCTGCCAATCCAATATTTAGTCAATCATAATATTGGAACACTGAATTTATTCAGGGTGGCAATTTCTCAGACTCTCCAGTTATGAGACCAAGTTAGGCTAATAATATATAAATAGAGATTGCTTGAAGGGACTTCTGGGAAAGCTCATTAATGGCAAACACAGAGCTGGAGAGGTATTTTGCCCTTTTTGCTTACTCCATCCTGTTCCTGGATATGAATGTGATGCCTGGAGCACCAACAGCCTTTTTGGACAATGAAGCAAAACTCCATGCTAGGGATATAAAAGAAGAAAGATGAAAAGAGACAGACTGCCTGATGCCCATGATATTATCATATTAGTCTTGGAGGATCTACTTGAGGATTTTTTTCACATGAAGAAAGAGAAACACCTCATATAATCAAGCCACTATCTTTTGGATTCCCTAACATAAGCAGTCAAACTGAATCACGGAAATCTGTGATCAAAGTAGAAAAATGAGCAATCCAAACATATCCCTTCTGGAGTTTTAATTACTCCAAAAATATAAGACAAGCAGGTAAGTCACTTGTAAATGCAATGAACTTTGTATGTACAAACTTTGCAGTATAAGACATTTGAACTCCCTGTACTCTTTTACCAGACAAACATACACCCTAACAGATGTTTGTTATTTGGTTTCAGTTCTTAATAGAAAAAACTCTCTATTCCATACTGAATATAATATTAAGACAGAAATACCAGTACATATTTCTTATGTATAAACTTATTCATATACTCATATGTACATATATTAATGTGTAGTAATATATTCATAGATAAACTTACTCATAAATTTGAAAAATGATTTGGCTACAAATATACAAACAATAATTGGCAAACTCGTTATCACTATTCTTATTTATAGGAAGTTCTGAAGGATGTTAAGCAACGAAAAAAACCATAAGCCACAATTTCACAAAATAAGCTATATGTTTATACAAACACAAAATGAGGTTTGTACATTGTAAATACATTGTTTAGTCACAGGAGGCTTGAAAGCACAAAACCTGAGGTTTAACGTTAGAAGTTTTCCAAGTGCTTTCTTGTACCGTTGGCAACAGAGACCAACTACCTCATCATAAGGGTGTTTGGTTTTGTTCAAGGACATACCCCAAGCATCTAGAACTATGTGATAAGTAGGTGCTCAGTAAGTATTTGTTGGTGTTGAATGAATTGGACGTGAGCACTCAGAGAAAGTCAAAGGAGGTTTTCCTAATCTATCATTGCAAATACGTAGGCAGCCCCTTTGAAGAAATATCTTTGAAAAATATCAAGCTGCCCCTACAACCACAAAATAAATGAAATATTTAAAAAAAACTGAATAGATTAAACCTAGTACAATGGAACATAGTTTCTAATATCAAAGGGGTGCACATTCTAATTTCAGCTCCTCTGCCTGCTGTCTTGTTTGCTCTGTTTTCTTATTCTATTGACAGCATGAAGTCAGACCTCAAATGTCAAGAAATTTGGCATCTGTGTCCCAGGACATATTAATTTCTTAACTGTAATAATTGTTGTTGTTGTTGTTGTTTTAACTTGGGGGGTTACCCACCACAGAAAGCTTCTGAGGCAGGAGGAGGGCAGATGATTTAATGACATCCTGTAGACCTGATTTAATGGTAATCAGCTTGTAGACCTGACTGTGGATTCAGGGAGAGAAGTTTGGAGAGGGTAGACACTTTGCTTAGGTAATTGTGGTGCATCGGTCAGAGAACGATGTTAAGGAGGCAGAAAACAGTGAAAGATAGAATGGGGGTGGAATAAAGAGGCTGGGCACGTTTCAAATCTCATTCCACACGGGATGTAGGATTTTTAGCTTTCACTTTCACATACATATACACATGGAATTGCTGAACTGTTGTCCACAGAAGCTGTACCATTTTATATTCCCCCAGCAATATGAATATTTCCATTTCTCCGCATTCTCACCAATATTTATGTCCTTTTGTTTTGTTAATTATTATGGCCATCCTAGTATGCATAAAATGTACTTTATTGTGGTTTTGATTTGTGTTTCCTTAATGTACAATGCTATACATCATTTCTTGTGCTTGTTTGCTATTGTATATTTTCTTTAGAAAAAAGTCTGTTCAAGTTCTTTGCCCATTTTTTAAAATCAGATTTTTGGTCTTTTTGTCTTTGAGTTGTAAGAGTTCTTTATTGATTCATGATATTAAACCCCTATGAGATATATAATTTGCAAATATATTCTCCCATACGTAAGTTGTCTTTTGACATTATTGATAATGTTATTTGAGATACAAAAGTTTTCAATTTTAGTGAAATCCAATTTATCTGTTTTTTCCTTGTTACTCATGCTTTTGACGTCAAATCTAAGAATCCATGGCTAGATCCAAAGTCATAAAGATTTATCCTATATTTTCTTCTAATAGTTTTATACTTCTAGATTTTACATTAACGCTTTGTATCCATTTGAGTTAATTGTTTTATCTGGAGTGAGGTAGGGGTCCAGCTTCATTCCTTTGCACATGGTGGTCATAGAGCTGTCCCAGCACCCTTTGGTGAAGAGACTACTACTTCCCCACAGAATGGTCTTGCCACCCTTGTTGTAAATCCATTGGCCATAGTTGTTTTTTGTTTGTGGACTCTCAATTTTATTCCATTGGTCTATATGTCCATTCTTATGCCATTACCACACTGTTTTGAATAATATAACTTTGTACTAGGTTTTGAAGCTGGGAAGTATGAGTCCAGCGAATTTCTTTTTCTTTTTCAATATTGTTTTGGCTATGTGGAGCCCCTTGTAATTTCATATGAATTTGAGGATTGGAATTTCTGTAAAAAAAAAAAAAAGCCACTGGATTTTTTACAGGTATTGAATTCAATTTATAGCTTGCTTTGGGGATAATTCCTATCTTAACAGTATTGTCTTCCTCTCAAAAAACATGAGATGTCTTTCCATTTAATTAGGTCTTCTTTAATTTCTTTCAACAAAGTTTTATAGATTTTAGTGGACAGGTCTTTCACCTATATGGTCAAATATGTTTCTAGGTATTTTATTATCTTGGATACCATTATAAATGAAATTATTTTTTAAATTTCTTTTTGAATTATTCTTTGCTAGTATTGAGAATAAAATTGAGTTTTCTCCATTGATAATAAGAATAACCAACAGTTATATAGCACATATTAAATGCCAGGCATTGTTCTAAGAGTTTACACAGGTCTATGGTCTCAAAACACTATAGTCTATAAGATAAAGGTACACTATCTTAGCATGGCCTACAAGGACTTCCCATTAGGCCTCAAGCTATACTTCTACCTGTATATATATCAACTGACACTGAAACAGCTCACTGTCACTGAATACACTATGCTTTTTCATCCTTCAATGTCACTTCACACTTTATCCTTTTTTGGCTAGGATTCTTGCCCCATATCATCTGTCTGGGAAACTCCTACTTATCCTTCAAGAATTAGCTCGAATGTTGACTCAGCTACTTAATCAGTCCTTTTAGGGAGGATCCATGCGGCTGTCTTTTTAAATGGCTTATAGGTGCCTCTTTTATAATGATTTCATCTTGTGTTGCCATTATCTTTCCCGCTTATTCTGGTGCCCTCCACTGTATGGAGATAGTTGAATGCAAGGACTGTATTTTATATGTTTTTGCACCTTTAGGGCCTGATGCCATATCCAATGTAGTAGATTCTTAATAAAGCTTTCCTAGATGAATGAGTGGACCAAGTACACAAAGGTGATCTACTTTGTCACAAAATGTACTCATACTAGTTCATATATCCAAAAAGCAGTAACCAAATTCCCCTGCATGGTTTAAATCAAGAAAATTAACTTTGTTATTAAACACACTACTGGTAGCGAATGAGGGAGTATTTTTCTCCCTCTCTTTCCCTTCCTCCCTTATTCTCTCTCACTTAAAGTACTAAGGTCATTTTTGTTCATCTAAAAACCAAACAAAAAAAAATGAAATGAAATGAAATAAAATAAAATAAACATAGTTTAGAAATATGGTACTGTTATATTTTACATTAAAACCTCTAAGAATATTCTCCTTATACTAACATGGAAAGAAGCATTGATAAGCAAAATGATTTAACAGAAAGAAGACAATGTAATTCAGAAGACTTGAGAACTTCTTATATTCCTTTTTTTTAAGAGTGTGACACTGACTCTGTATTGTACCTCTCTGAGCCTCAGTTTCCTCATCTATAAGGCAAAATGAATACTCCCTGCTCTGCATACCACAAACTACTGGGGTGAAGATCAAGAGAGATAATGCTTTTGAAAGAAAGCCATGATACAAAATGTGCTGTACAGCAAAGTATGAGGTTATTCACTCACCAAACACAGTTCTTGCAGGCACAGATTCTCTATTAAGCCAGAATGACACTTGGGAGAGAATGACAGTCATGATGCAAGGCAGATATGTCTGAATCACAAAATACCCAATTTTTCTTTTCAAGTGGAAATGAGCTGTCATTACGGTATATTCACCTAGAAGAAAAATTTAAGAAGCTTAAGAAACTGTAATAGTCAATAGTTTGAACATTTTGGAAATGGAAGGGATTAGACAAAGAACAGTCCCTGATTTAAAAAAGGAAAGAATTTGCCCCATATATGACATGGAAAGTATATAACATTAAAATGCCCACTTAGCATAGCAAGAGTATTTAAAAGAAAATTTTCATATGACCAAAATATTTGAATGGCATGTGTATTGTGTGGAATTTGTTTTTCTCTCTAGGTCATGCTTACTGACCAAGGGATAGAGGATTCGTAAATGCTCTGACCATGGATTATCTTACTTGCTCAGGTTCTCATCCCCTTTGGTCCCAACCTCAAGCCTCTGTTTTGACTGTTTCCAGTCCAGTCCTTTCTGGCTCTTTAAAGTATTTATCTCTGGCCACATCTCCAAGACTGATCTCCTGGCCCAGATTTTCTACTTTTAGTCTTGTCACAAATTCTGTATTTATGTGTTAATGTCTGTTCTAATAGAGTGGGGCCAGTTCTATCTGATACTCATAGCTACCTTCCTTTCTGCTCTCTGGATTTACATCTGCCAGATGTGAGATCATTCGTTCATACAGCTGCTTTTCCTTAGAAAGGGCTTTAGCTTTCCCACACAGACCAATAGTAATTATCCATAATCAAGAGTTGAATAGTCTTAGCTTATCCAGAATAGAGGGAAAAGAATTAGAAAGTGAGGGAAATTGTAACACTGTGTGAAGGTAAAATTGGCTTGTCTCAAAAGACACACATGTTTTGAATTGGGAACATAAGTTAGACTAGTGTTTTTTAAACTTTAATGCACACCTTGGTATCTCCTTGAAATCTTGTTAAAAATGCAAATTCTGACTTATTAAGGAGTCAGGCCTGAGATTCTGAATTCCTAAAAAGCTCCCAAGCACCGTCTGCTGCTCCTTCTTAGACCTCGGACGCAAAAGGTTTTAAGCAAACTGATACATTTCCAATGACGTTAACCCATTAATCTTCTCAGGAACTAGCTTTTCTTTAGACTCATTTTACTAACCTGTACTGGATTTAATTGTCTCCTTCCCAATTGATTGGCCCAGCAGATCATACTGATTTAACCTAGAGCCATCAGGAGCAACTTGTACAGAATCAGATGCATTGTATGTCCAAATGTAAGTGACCTCCGAGGTTGTATATGCATCTGTAGGAAATCAGAAAAAAAAAATCTTTTTAAGCATTTTAGTAAGAACTATCAATTACATCCAGCATCAAAGGTTGCATATTTCATAGAATTATTGTTTACTATAAAAATTGACATATTAGGGCAAAAAAGTGTCTTTGAAATTTACAACTTCAATATGAAGGGTGTGAAGCAGACCAAGAGAGACAACCATGTCCACAAGAGTATTTTCACTGTAACCACTTTGAGAGATGAAGAGCAAATTTCTCTTTAGAGCCTGCAAAAATCACTGGGCCCTGAGATGGTTATAACATCCTCCATATTCACAAGGTAGTAGATGACGGCATTGCAATAAACAGGTTATGAATGCCCAAGGCCCATTTAACCAGTTAATTTAGAAATAATAATCACTCATGAAAAACTTATGTCCATGTGAGAATAATGATGACATGTGTTTATTTTAGGTATTATTTTTTTAGTTAGTTTTGTAGGTTTTTCTTCAAAACATTCAACTAGTTAAGAATTAAGTGACTTAACTATCATAGTACAATGCATTTCATTAGAAGAATGAGAATTCTGCAGTATATGCAAAATAATTCAGAATGCTATATTTTCATAAGTTGAAAACACTTTTTAAAACCTGTTCATTTTAAAATTAATTAATGCACACAGATCTCACTGAACTATACTTGCATAGCATCCTAATTAAGCTATGGATTGGCAGGAGGAGACAAATCACATACAGACCAGGTATAATTTTCTGATTTATTTGGCCAAGGATACAGAACTGAGCAGAAGTGAGATGACTCTAACGCTGGAAGACAGGCAGCCTATCTTGTCTCAGTACTTCTCTGGCCCTGGCATTTCCCTTGCGCCTGTAGGGGGAACAGCTGACCTCTCCATGCAGGCATACTCTCTCCACAGTTGAATAACCAGACAATTCCAGCTGTACTACTGACCTTTCAAAGGACTTCTATGCACTTTTGCTCAAAGGAATGTTTAGAAATATTAGTTACCCCTGTCCTTGAGCAAAACTCAGCATCACAATCACATTTTCAGTTGAGAGAGAGAAAGAACCAGCTGTCTCCTGCAATATCTCTGCCTCTAGCTCTCCAGGACACTGGAAAAGCTCATTTACCTGCCATCTAATAGGTTTTCTAGGTTAATACCATTGTTCTGGGGTGGTTCTGATACTTAACTTGATCTAAATTCTGTGAGCACAAATCCATTCCCACTTAAGCATTAGTTACAATAAAGTGAATATTGTGTCTTATTCACTGTGTGGTCTTTTAATGACATACTACAGTGTTGTTTGGTTTTCAGAATGTTACTAGTAAATGTTAATATCAGTGAAATACATGTATACACCTACATCCACAAATAATTATATTATGTGAAACAATTTTTGAAATAGCATTCTAAAAATGTATGTATATCATTATACATACTGGATATCATAATATGTATATATATATATGTATTTGTTTTTATAGCAGATCTATTCCTACAGCTTGCATATGAATGAATTCAGTTACCCTAAGGTCTAAATTTTTATTAATTAATTTCAATTAATTAATCATTGATGATTCTGCTGTTATGTATAAATAAGTAACATTAGTAATGTGTATAACTAACAATGCATTTGCAGATCATCAAGTGGCCTTCTCTTCAATAAAATTTCAAATGACACAGAATTTAATAAACCAAAAAGACATAACATGCTCCAGTTCATATCAGAAGGCCTCAGAGTACTCAGTAGTTGTGGATCTTAATAAATTATGAGGTTTTATTTTAAGCAATTATAATAATTCTACTTTGGAATTTTGACGTTTACCTTTAAACATAAATAAGAGAAGATGAATCTCTACAAACATAGGTGACATTTTAAAGAAACTAGTAAGAGACTAATGGGAGAGACTCTATCTTACTCATATCTATACTTCTTGCACCTGGCACAATGCCTGTCGCAAGGAAAATGTTCTCACTTCATTCTTGCTAGATTAATCAATAAACTCATAATATTTTAATTCTGTTATTTACTGTTATGAAAGATGGAAATCTGGATAGAAGCCTAAGAATATGTTAAAGAAAATGACTGATCCTGCCCATGTCTTTTATAAAAAAGTAATTATTTACTTTCATTTTTTAGGCAGGAATGTTTTTTAGATTGGGGGTCTGATGAGAGAAGAGAGAGCAGAAAGTTATGCAATGGAGATTAAAGGCATTTCCTGGCCTACCAACACACATATAAACTTGGAAACAATTGTGATTTTTCAGTGAACTATAGAAGGAGAGAAAGACAAATTTCTTTATAAATTCCATATCTAGATTAGGTTTCCATTAAATAATTTTATTTAATTTTATGCAGTAATCCATTTTGAGTCCTAATCTGCATTAAACATCAAATGCATACTGTCCAATTCTTAATATTTGATAACCAAAACAATCCCAAAATCATTTTTATCCAAAAAGAAAATATATAATTTCTTTTGGGATAATGCCCAGAATACTCTTAGATTTCCATTCAGAAAGTTTTAAATCAAATTAAACAGCAAGGAATTATATAAAGATGTGAGGCAACGGGAATAACACAAAACGAAACTGAATTCAAAATTTAAATTAGTAGAAAAGATGCTTCTTTTATTTGAGAACAATGATAAAAAGTTCCAGAAATTCTATCATTTGTGGGGACAAAAGGGAGTTTTTTAAATAAGTGAGGAGTAAATGACTAGAAGAAAAAGTCATGGCTTCTTCTGCCAAAATTTGTTATGCCAGCATTTTAAGTTTTGGGTTGGCTTCTTAGTCTATACACCATGCTCGTGTCCATACTATCAAGTACCTACTATTGGCAAGGATAAATAAAAGAATATACAATTTTTACTCAATGTGTCAGAAAATAAATATAGAGAAAAATAAATAAAAACAATTACTTCAATAGAAAATGCCTAACAGTAAGCTCTACGTGTTGCTTGCAACACTTCTAGATACAGAAAACCATATTCTCAAATGTACAATATTACACTACTCTGAAGATGCACTCTAAGGCATTTTAAAAATTAATTTAAAATATTTTCAGGTGTATTTATTTCAAATTCAGAATTGAGACATCATACGTCATTTATATTTGGTATCTTAATGTCACTAACTTGTCCACTGAAAAATGCCTTTC
Source organism: Hyperoodon ampullatus (assembly GCF_949752795.1). NCBI lineage: Eukaryota > Metazoa > Chordata > Mammalia > Artiodactyla > Ziphiidae > Hyperoodon > Hyperoodon ampullatus. The sequence continues at coordinate 88,697,525 of NC_136914.1, forward strand.
CTTCTTAGACCATTACTACATCTTGAATAAATCCTTTCTTTGGTATGAAGCCTTTTCAGTTTTCTATTTAATGCCATTTATGCAATGCAAATGAGTTTTCCTCTGCTGCATCTGCTGTAGTTTTTCCAGCATCATGTTTGCTTTGTATAACATGATTGACTATCTTAAATAATCTTCGAAGAAGTGCCAGTATTGAAGTGATAGTTTCCGTGAAAAGAAAAATGGCTTTATTGTTAAACAAAGAGGAGATCCTCAAAGAAAATAGAGAACTGACACCTTTCGTAAGATTGAACAGAACAGACAAGATTGAACTTCTCATTCCACAAAACTATGGCCATCAATAAAATTAGAGGGTTTTGCATTCATATTAGCCACCATTCTTCTCTTTTCTTTCACTTGATACAGTCTGTGGGGAGAAGGCATATTATTCAGTCATACATATTTGTATCAGGTGAGAGAACTGCATTTTTATGCAAGAGAATGAAAAGTCAAAACTGCCCAGAACGGACAAAGATGGAGGTGCCAGAAAGAGCAAAGGTTTCTGAAAAGGTCAGGCTATGGAACACACTCACAAAAGAGAGAAGCTGCTTAGCTGTGTCCATGAATTTATCCTGAACCTGCCCTGAATGCCTTGTGGGCCTATGGAGATGATTTGACCTTCCCTCTTTTCAATTATTCTGGGAGAGCTAATGCTTCTGCTTGACATATAAGATACAACCTCAGTGACCTAAAGAACAGCCAAACGCACAGAGCCTTTTCTGAAATATTTTATGTACACAGAAAGCGCCCACATGTAGCAATCGAGTTACATCATCTCCTTCAAATTTATTTTAGAAAGAAACTTTCCTTCCATTATTAGAGAGTAGAAAGGTAATTAGGGATCCACTTTTTTTTTTCACCTATTCTCTGTTGCCTTTTGTAACAGGCTGATCACTACTTTAACAAATAGAATCTATCCTTAACATTTCATTCTTAGTTGAAAAAAAAAGCCATTTATTTAGCATTTTTAATGGGTTAGCACTTGAAAAAGAAGGTAAATGACATAGTCCTGACCTTCAAGGAGCTCCCAGTCTACCTTTTCACATTGATAAAAACACAGGGTGTTTTTTATTAGCAGTAAAGCAAATGACAATTAAACACAATGATTAAGATATGATATTTGAGAGCACAATAGGGCTAGCCAATTGATTACTTGAGAGAAATCAGTATGTTTTTTTATTTCTGCATCTTATTGGGCAAGTATGAAACATCCCATCATATGAGAAGAAAGTATACAATTAAGCTGTGCTGCTGACTATCCCTGATTTTATTGACCCAAAACATGTACCTTCATCCCCGTACTTACAGCTGCCAAATTTCAGAGGACATGAGTGGGCATCCATTGGAAAATCCTCCAAGTGCATTGGACATTCAGCTTGAACTGTAAGCCTAAAAGTCAAAATTCCACTCTTTGTATGCAAGTCAAGATAAATTTGCAAGTCAAGTAAATTTGCAAGTCAAGATAAATCACTACTTATTGTGGTCAACAGAATTAATGATGAGGTAGGACCCTCATTAGGGCATCTGATTAGGTTAATTCACATTTAAATATGCTTTTGTTCTTTCACATTTAGGCGATCCTTCAGAAGACATTTGCACCTACAAAATCTGAGCTCAAGTAACAATATTTATTTAAAAATATACTTTAAGCATTTTGTACTATATGGTTAGTTAAGAAGAAGTTATGTACACACTTTTGAAGGTTATTTTCCCATTAACTTCAATATTAACATTTGAAATCTTGCAGAAAAAAATGAAAAAATAAACCTCTGTCATAAAAAGAATGTTATTTTCTCCCAACATTCCATCAATAACCACATAGCAAAATTGATATAGGAATTCAATAATGCCTCAGAGAAGCACCTTTCAAAATTATGTAAATTGTAAGTGAATATCATATACTATATATAGATACATATATATAAATATAAATATAGACATAGTTACATATATAGATATATCTCCTAGAAATATCTTGTTGAGACTAGACTATTCAAATTATGGACACAGGTTATGAATGTTAATGAAATTTTTTTTTTTTTTTGTATATACGTGGTCACATTAAAGAGTAATCATAGCAAATTTGTTTTAAAGAAAATTATCAACTATTCCATTTCAGACAAAGGTAAATTACATAAAATAGGGACCAAACTGAACTTATAGAAGAATCTCTGACAATGAGCAAAACAAATGTAACCAACAATTTAATTATAGCTTATATACTTCCAAGAGAGTATTTAACTAGAACCCTACACAATATTTTTCCAAACCCCAAATTTCCAATCATTGTCTTAATTCACAGGACTAATTAGCGTGTAAAATCAAGGGGGATACGGCATCTATATTGCAAGATTCAAAGAGAGAAGCTGAAAGAATAGCTAACTTCCATTTTAGGCAATGGTCATTTAGCAATGAGAACCTAAGAGTTTTTTTCTTTAAAGATCAAGACTGTATTATTGTCCCTTCTTAAATAACTTTCACAATTGAAATCCAACACTTAACATTTCATATGAAATAATACATCAAATGCTTCGAATACACATCTGTCTATATACAATGCTGATGAAAGTTATCTATGTTTTAAAGTCTTTATCAAACATTTACCTTTTAGATTATACACCATTTTATTAGATTTGTGATTGTTTTCTTTGTTATGTAATATAAGTAACTTATTTTAAAAAGATTAATTCAGGGGGCTTCCCTGGTGGCGCAGTGGTTGAGAGTCCGCCTGCCGATGCAGGGGACACGGGTTCGTGCCCCCAGTGGGAGGATCCCGCATGCCGCGGAGCGGCTGGGCCCGTGAGCTATGGCCGCTGAGCCTGCGCGCGCCCGGAGCCTGTGCTCCGCAGCGGGAGAGGCCACAACAGTGAGAGGTCCGCGTACCACAAAAAAAAAAAAAAAAAAAAAAAGATTAATTCAGGGCATCCCTGGTGGCACAGTGGTTGAGAATCCGCCTGCCGATGCAGGGGACATGGGTTCGTGCCCCGGTCTGGGAAGATCCCACATGCCGCGGAGCGGCTAGGCCCGTGAGCCATGGCCACTGAGCCTGTGCATCCGGAGCCTGTGCTCCGCAACGGCAGAGGCCACAGCAGTGAGAGGCCCGCGTACCGCAAAAAAAAAAAAAAAAGAAAAAAAAAGATTAATTCATGAGTGTTTTCTTTGTTATGTAATATGAGTAACTTATTTTAAAAAGATTAATTCATGAGAAGAGTTCAAATGGAACAGTGATTAGAGTCAACAACTGTATATTTCTTTCGATAATTTTTTAAGATTGACTCGTGAACTTGATGTCACATGACATCTCTGAGGTTATAAAAGTATTTTTCTCCCTTCATAAGAAGGATTAAAATATTAAATTAAGTGAAACTTGCTTAAAAATCACTTAAAATTTTGATGAGATATTTCATGAGATATTAAAAATAAAATTATGTGCTTGTATAAAGAAACATTTAAATCATACTATTAAAGTTGTATGTAACTAAAATGTAGTATGAAAAGTAAACTGCCAAAAAAAATAAATTCTTAACAGCTAAGGCAATTTTTAAGCTTTAACACACTAAGATGAGTGTCAAACTCATAACCTCTATATTTTAAATATCAAAGCATTTATAAAGCATATTCTGGTTACCTCAATAATCTGTTGTGAAAATGTTCAACTTGTTAATACTTGACAGCTAGGTTGGCTGGTTGGTTAATGTACAGATTCCTCAGTATTTAATGGTAACATATCAAACCTGAACACATACCTCATTGTGTATAGCAGAGTCCCATCATCCTGGATTCGAAGAAGCTTGTTTGGCATTGTCATATTATGTGCTACTGATTTTTTCCCATTGTGGAAGAAGGTATCTGGCGTCCAGATTTTGCTGGCCATTAAATTGTTAAGTCGAAGGATGTTCATAGGACCTTTAAATTTTAACCGTTCATCTTTCCATTTTTGTCGAAAGAAAACATCTATTGTATATTCCTGAAATATAAAATAGAATTATTTTGAAAATAATAAATGTTTTCTATACAAAGACACTATAAAATTTCAACAAAAATAATAATATAAATAGTTTAAAAAGAGAGAAAGCTATTTTGAGAAGTGAATTTTGAAAGATCATTCCTTTATCTTATCAATAAATGTTGCCACTTACAATGGGATAAAGCATGTGTATTTGCACAATTAGCTACATATTATTATGAAAAGAAAATAATAAATTTACTTTCTCTGGTGTCTTTCAGTTGAACAAGGTCTTAGGCAAACTGCTTTACTACATTGTATAGTTTAGAACCACTCGGAAAGGGGGCATGCTTGGGCTGGGTCTGGGTGGATTGTCCCAAATAATTTATCTCAAGAATGAATAAGGAGGCAAGCAGGCAGCCTGATTCTCAGTAGAAAAAAAAAAGAAGAAAGGAAAAGAAAAAACTATTAAACACACACACTGTGGGATCTATATGACATCACCTGTTGCCAAAGAAACTATAAAAAAAATCTTATTCCTTTATTAATCCTAAAAAAATGGTGAGATGTCATACTGCTAACAAGAATGTATTGGGGAAGATGATTTCAATAAAGTTTATTTAATGAAATTGTAATAAAATACTTTGAAAAGGTATTAGAATACTTAAAATATGAATATTTTGCAAACATCTCAGGTTAAAATGTACTTTTAAATATTCATACAGACCAGCTAGTGATCAATTCCCCTATTATCATCCTCCAGTACGTTAAAAGTTGGTTTATTCAATCTCTCTCTCACCCTCTCTCTCTCTTTTCTCATTCCCCACCTCCCCTCTTTTTTCATTCTCTCTCTGTCTTTCTTAGGATAAGAGGATGTATACATTTTAGATGAGATGTACAATTCACAATTATGATCGATACTGACAATCTTTGGATATTAAAAATTTTGGTCAGTGTATGTATGTTTGTGCAGACACTTCCATGATAAATAACTAAAATGTTCATTTATGCACCTGAGATTGTAAATTCAGATACTGTCCTTTGTGCATAAAGCCATAGCCATCACATGTTTGAAAATAAACAACTTAGCAACTGGCAATCTCACTCAACTAAAATTATGTGCTTAAAAAAGGACATTAAAAAGACCACATATGGACTTCCCTGGTGGCGCAGTGGTTGACAGTCCACCTGCCGATGCAGGGGGCACGGGTTCGTGCCCCGGTCCGGGAAGATCCCACATGCTGCGGAGCGGCTGGGCCCGTGAGCCATGGCCGCTGAGCCTGCGTGTCCGGAGCCTGTGCTCCGCAACGGGAGAGGCCACAGCAGTGAGAGGCCCGCGTACCGCAAAAAAAAAAAAAAAAAAGGCCACATACTAATGACAATAACAAATCATTTATACAACACTTACTCAAGTAAATGAAAGTAAATGATTCCCAGCGATCCCTCAAAAGTTGAATGGATGAAGATAACAAGAAATGGCCACAGGTAATGACATATGGACAGTAAGTAAAGAGTGGCTTTGGGCTCCTAATCCTTAGAAGAAAATATCCTCATCTAATCCACCCTCACTCTCTGTGGTTTAGTCATTTTTTTAAAGTTCAATTCTATACAAGTGTAACTCAATTTTTAAAAAGAAGCTTGATTAAGAGATGAGTTTTTGCTATCTGACAAATTTTTATGCAAATGTTTCTTCCAACTGTGGTTCTCCCAAATCCAAGCCTGATGTGAACACATTGGACATTTGCTTGTTCAGGCACACTGAATATATTTTACAACTTTCTGTAAAACTTCAAATTCAATTTTTCCATTTCTATAAAATTATGAGATGTTTTATCTGTTTCAGAAGCTCTTGCTATAGCAACAAATATTTCCTACAGACCCATCACATAGGAGATACTCAAGGTTTCCAAACAGTAAATTACAGGTGAGTTCTTTTTAAAAAGTATTTTTAAGAATACTGTTTTTGAACCTTCGCAGTGTCCCAGGTATGCTCTGCCAACCTCTGCAGAGTGACCTGTGCCTTTTTCTTCCCCTCTCCGCAACCAGGTACATTCATGTTATGCTCTAGGCAATTTTAGCAATCCGCATCCTCGCTATTCATCAGATAAAGCAAGTTCCCTATTTGCCTGGGCCAAGAACTGTACTCACAGCCATGCTCCCAGTCCCTTGAATATCTGGAAGAAACAGTCAGCTGTCTGTATCTTTACTACTCATAATACAGCTTTCTATTACTAAAGATCGTATACTGCAATTATACCTTTGTTCCTCTGCCTTCTGCTAGATCTGCTAGATCTTCTAGCAGATCTTCACAAAAGGCACTATGGCTTTCATTGTGTATTATTTTACTTTGTCTTCAGAGACATAAGAGAGTGTAAAGAATACTACAAACACTTTGTAACCATTACCAGCAAGAATCACAAATATTATTGAAGCATTCTCTCTCCTGTGTATCCCTCCTCAATCACATTCCTCTACTCTGTGAGGAAATAATCATCTTGAATTTAGTGTTTATCATTCCCATACATGGGCTTACATATTTACTATATAAATGTATGTGTTCTGTGTCACATTTTTAACATTTCTATAAATGAGATCATACTGTGTATACTTTTCTGACAGATTATTTTTAGTTACATTGTTGAGATTTATTCATAGCAATATATCTAGTACTTTGGTTCATTTTCATTGCTACCTAGCATTACCTTGTAAGAACTTTTACAGTATTCCTCCTTTTTCCATGTTCTTTAATATTTTTTCTATTTCCTTTGTCACTATTGTAAGCAGTACTGTTATGAACATTATCAAACAATGCTTTAAGGTAAGAGTTACTTTAGACCAGAGGTTGGCAAACTTTTTCCATCAGGGTCCAGTTAGTAAGTGTTCTAGGCTTTGCTGGCCATACGGTCAGTATCACAACTACTCAGCTCTGCTATTGTAGTCTGACACAGATAATACTTCAATGAGTCAGAGTGGCTATACTGCAATAAATCTGTGTTTACAAGGAAAGGTGGTCAACAGGATTTTGCCCGTGGATCATGGTATATCCATCACTGCTCTAGAGTAAATGGACAAGTGGCGATACAAAATTTATTATATGTGCAATCAATAACAAGATATTGTCAAAATGAAATTGTAAGAGGTGTATACATCACAATAAATAACAAGATTCTGTCAAATCTTCAAAAATAACAAGATATTGTCAAGTTGAAATCCTAAGAGATGTATACATTTATATCCCCACTAGGTTGTCTACAACTTGGTATAGACAGAATATTTCATTTTAACCATTATGGTTGGCATGAAATGGTTCACAGTGCTGCCATTTGGCTTTTTCTATTAACTAGTAAAATTTAACACATTTTCATATGTTTATTAAATGCTCTACTTTTCCCTTTTATGGATTGTTTGTTCATGTCATTTACTCAGTTTCCTTTTAGGTTGTCCTTTTCTTATTGAGTTATAGAAATTCTTCATATTTTCTATATACAAATATTTTAGAAAATACAGAACTCACTAAGAATTATAATAAAGATCATAAAGGTACACAAAAGATCATAAATATACCCCTGTATGTTTCTCTTAAACATGTCAAAGTTCTGCTTTTAACATTTAGGTCCTGGAATTACTGTGTATCATATGAGACACAGATCAAATTTTTTTTTTTTTCAAATGGAAAACAACTTTCTGGTACCATTTATTGACTGACCTATATTTCCCCACAGCTCAGCAATGGCATTTCTTTCATGTTTCTAGTGATTATATAGGCAGGGATCTGTTTCTGTTTATTTTTCAGTTGAAGACATTTTATACTTCCTATTACAGCTTTTTTTTTCTTTATGTGGGAGATATTGTGAAGTGTTTTTTTTTTTTTTTTTTTTTTTTTTTTTGCGTTACGCGGGCCTCTCACTGTTGTGGCCTCTCCCGTTGCGGAGCACAGGCTCCGGACGTGCAGGCTCAGCGGCCATGGCTCACGGGCCCAGCCGCTCCACGGCATGTGGGATCCCCCCGGACCGGGGCACGAACCCGTGTCCCCTGCATCGGCAGGCAGACTCCCAACCACTGCGCCACCAGGGAAGCCCTGAAGTGTGTTTTTATGATTCCAAATATATCAGTTTCTTTTACTTATATTTTTGTCATTGATGTTTAATTTTACTGCTTTATGATAAGAGAGTATGCTCTGAAGATAGCAATAATTTTCAATGTACTTAAAATAGCTTAGGAAAAATGTTTGTTGAACCTGACCATTTCCATCTTTTAATGGTAAGACAATTCAGTCCATTTACATTTAATGTGATTACTAATATATTGGATATGTCCCTAGGCTATATTGTTTTTAGCAGTGACAAAATGATGAGGATAGATGGAATAACTTATTTAGATATCTCATGATTAACTGATTAAAATAAATAAGAACTCTAGAAAATTATGGAAGAGGAATCATAAAAGAACACAGATACATACACACATACACAATGAGTAGAAGGAGAGAAAAGTATCAAACTAAGAGAAAAGAAATTTTAAAAAGCATATAGAGATTAACAGTGTCAAATAGTGGTGAAAGATCTTGAATGCTTAGTAGAAAAAAAGAGTTCAGAAACAAAAATGCAATGGGTTGAGGAGTGAACAGAGCATACAAGTGGGAAAAACTAAAATATAAGGTACTCTTTGCCACTCCTGATTTTGTAAAAGCCATTAAGGGAAATCAGAGTTTAACCAGTAAAACCTAGAGACTAACTTATACCATTTAGCTATTGCCGTGTTAAAAAACACCTAAAATGCAGTAGCTTAAAATAGCAACCATTTATTATTAGCTCATAAGACTGAAGGTCAGCTGATCTCACCTGGGCTCAGTTGATCTCAGCTGTTCTTGCTCATGCATCTGTGGGTTAGGTGGCCATTGGCTGATCAGGGCTGTTATTGTATAGAGACAATGGGGCAACTCAGCTCTGCTCCAAGTGTCTCTCATCCTACTCCAGGGACCACTGGTCTACCCTGCACTTACATTTCTCATGATGATGGCGGAAGTACAAAAGAACAACCTCCAATGCACAAGCCCATTTCAAGCCATTGCTTGTGTGATGTCTGTTAATAACCCACTGGCCAAAGAAAGTCACATAATTGAGTTGAGTGACAAATACTTTAGCAGGTCACCTCACTCTCAGTGGGAGGGCATTGCGAAGTTAATGAAAAAAGATGTTGATATTGAAAGGGGTGAAGAATGGGTGCCATCATTGCAGCCTATCACACTAGCCCTCTGTGAGAGAAAAATAAAAGATTTTTGTGAATGAAATGAGATGTTTGAAAACATCTGAAACTTCATCATGTGACTCCAATGAAAGTTACATGGGTCTAATATCGGCGGGCAGGTTGGTTATAAGTTAGTAAGTATAACTGTAATCAACTGTACTGTACCTCAATTAAGTGAGGGTCCATGAGCAGAAGCAAGATTATCAGCTTAGAGCAGTAGCTTACAAAGTGGGGTATGTACATCCATTTGGGCGTAGGAAGAAAACATTAGAATCTTTATGTTTATATAGAATTCTTATCTAAATATAAGAAGTAAATTCAGCTTTGCTAATAATATAGGGAATGATATTGGTACTCTCACTATGTCCATAAGTAGTAGATGATGGTCATGCATGAAAGGCATGCTATGAGAAGAGAAGAAGCCACAACAGGGAATGGTCAATTGATGCTGAATTCATTTGCATTCAGTGTACTGTGATTTGTACTCAGGTGAATTTTCAAGTTATAATAACTAGTTTTGATTAAACTAACTCTAGTGAAAATAGACAATTGACTTGAAAATTATTGCTAAATGACACCATAGATTGAAGAAAACACTAATAATTACACAAGCACAAGTGAAAAATAAGAAAAGGGGATATCACTTCTATGCCTAATATGAGTTCTTCATTAGCCACATAAAGAATGATGAACTAATCAACTCTACAAAGAAATATGCAAAAGCAAATTCATAATTTTCAATAAGGCTGCTTAAAATATGGGTTTATACCCACTACATTTAATGATGAGCTTCATCTGAAGCACATGTTGTGCCACGAAATACTGGGTAATGATAGCATAAGGACATTGCAAATAGTAAGTTGTTTTGAAAACCAAATATCCAGAACATGAAGGTGAACATCTAAACTTGGTAGATGGGTTTTTTAAAAATTGGCATGATGGTTCAGTAATCAGTAGCCAATGATGCACTTCTTAAATTTGAATTTGCATATCTTTTTCATCTATGGCAATCATTAAGACAAGTATTAAAGTAATATAAATTTAGAATCATACTTTTGATTGCTACATTATAAAATATTAAAGAAAGATATTTAGAAATAATAAAGCACAATTTAAACATATTAAATGCTAAAGTATTCTCAGGAATAGGAATCTTAAGTATGAGTAAAAATAAATCTATTTTAATAATGACACAATAATTATTCCTGAAAATAATATGTATTTTAACTTTATCTCATTCCAATTTCTGCTTTTGTGCTTCTCATAATACCTTAATATATTAGTACAAAAGCATATAGATACAGACATATAGATACATAAACAAATAAATACCGTTGATTCACTAGTTTTTGTGGTTTTGCTTTCAATATTAAAATAGCAGGGAAAGGAGACATTTCAATAAAATAATATTCATATCATATCCACTAAGTTACTACAGGATTTCCAGACAGATTATTTGCATGTGATTCTTTTAAATGCATATATAACACACATTCTCAGTACTTGAAAATAATATTTTTGAAAAGTTTCTTAAAATAAAACTCAAGTTTGAGTATATACTAAGTTAGTAATTACTTGATTTGTGTGTTACAAGAAAATTGCCAGAAAGTACAAAACAATGCAACTTCTTCATACAAATAAGACCTAGTCCCTTGAACCGAGGTTCTAAAAGAAATAAATAATACCAAGATCAACTACAAAATTGCTCAGAGAATACATAAACAACTAAGGAGCACATTTAGAAAGAAAGAAACAAAAAAAAAACTCATAAGGACCTATCAACATGCAGCTATCCTCTGACCTGTGTATAGGACACATGAGGCTGTTAACTGAGACTGAAAAGTTGAAGAATCCATACACTTCAAGATTTGAAAAACTCTTTATGGGAAATTTAATCCAACTTCTCCTTTTTATAGATGGGATTATAGATAAATTTAGTGACTGCCCTGTTTCCAAGCTTGTAAGGGGCAGAACCCAGACAAGGATGTTATTTCCAGCCTAATGTCTTTACTACCACTAAGTGTTATTTCCATAAAATGTATTGCTAACAAGGAAATCACTCTCTATTGCACAGTTTATTGAATAAACATGATTTCAAGGACATATTAATTTAGTGAAGACAGCATATTTTTTAGTGCCTGGTTACATTAATTATAAATCAGTGCTTGTAGCCAATTTCTGAAGAATTATATCTACTCACTAAAACATAATCAAGTTGCACGACTGCTCTTGGAGTGATTTCTCATTTACTTTGATTTACTGAGTGTATTTGTTTTAATTTTTAATTTAATTTAATTTAATTTTGGCCGTGCCATGCGGCCTGTGGGATTTTAGTTCCCCGACCAGGGATTGATCCCGAGCCCTCAGCAGTGAAAGCACAGAGTCCTCACCACTGGACTGCCAGGGAATTCCCTACTGAGTGTATTTTAAAGTACCAGAATTTATTTCATTATTCCCTTTTGCTATTAAAGGTTAGTCTCCTCTGAGTAAGTTCCTATCAGTGTGTTTCTTCAATAATGAAGAAAAATGTGGTTTATGAAGCATGTATGTAGCAACTGAAGAAATAACACCCTGAGACTATACAAGAATGGGTAAGATCTAACACTTTCAGTTGGTACTCAATGGGGTGTGAACCAGGAATTTAGCCCAGTATTAGCATTGCAAAAATTGCAAAAAGTGAAAAGCTTAAGAACAGATCAGCAGTAAACCCAATTAGTGCAGTTCATAAAATCTTATTATGCAAAGACGCTCACACAAACAGACTGCAGACCACCACAGCTACTGCATGTTCGGACTATTGTGCAGGCAAGATGCCTGGGCTTTCTCTTTGGAACTAGATGCCTGGCAGGTTTACAAACAAATTAGAAACTGATACTAAAGGTTCAGATTCTAACAGTAAATTATTAAAATATATCTAATCAAAATACTTAAAATGATTAATAGAATATGTAAATTGCAATTCACTTTGATACAATTTATTTAAAATTCATAATAACCTTATTAAATATAGAGAACTATTCCCATTTCACATATTCATTAAAAAAAAAGAGAAAACCAAAATTTGCACTCAAACCTTATGTTTCCCAACATCATGTTCTTTCATTGTACCATATGTAAAAACAATCCTTCGAGGTGGGACATTAGAGGGAAATTTCCTTCTTTATAGACTAAAATATAGACACTAGTCATGTATTATGGAAAGTTGCAGGCTGAGACTGAAGTTTTGGAATCTCTGTCAAAGTCTTCTTTCCACATTTAAAACTGACTCAAACACAAGATTGAAGGATAACAGCAATAATAATAAGTTGAGTAATGTGAAATAGATGTTAAGTGCATGCAATCTTAAGTCAGATAGAATAAGGTACTGGACCTTTAGCAGGTCACTTAATCTCTCTTTATTTCCGCTGACGTATCTGTAAAATGGTGATAATTATACAACTTACGTCCTTTAAGGATGAAGTGGTATAATACATGTAAAGTTCTTAGAAACAATTTGGATATCAAAGAAGGTAGCCTGGTTTGAATCACCTTCAAAGTGTCATTCTCCCCCCATTCCTCATATTCAAGAAGAAGGTGGCCTGGAAAGAGAGGGACACCCAGAAACAAAAGGGCACAAAGTAAAGTGCCAGGGGCAGGAGCTAAGTAGGATGCCACAAGAGGTCCATGAAAGAATAAGCGAGCTGTGCTTTTGGTGTTTTGGATAATAAAGAGATCATTGAGAAGAAATCACAAGTGTGCCCCATGAGAGGTCCTGTATTTCTCTACCGGCCATTCAAATGTCATTGATTGCCAAGAGAGAACCACCAACAGAATAAGCTAAGTAAAAAGAATTTCCCCCCCTTTTTATAATCTCCCTTTTTCTTGCTTCAACTCTGGAAGACCCAGAAAGAGGAGAGGAAGAGTAGATCATGGCCTCTCACCCACTGTGCACCCCTTACCTGTGACCACGGCTAAGAAAAGGAGAGAAGCTCTAAATGGCATATGAGATTGAAGTTAAAATTGGACTGGACTGGGCTCTTTGATGTTTGAAAGTGAACAGAAAGCTACAAGATGCACCCCAGATATTGTCATGATATGGCAAAAGAAGATCCAAAGAGTGAAGTGCTGCTGAGTTTGATCAGTTGAATTTCTAAAGCCCTTGGGATGAAGCCCAAATGCTTTCTCACAGCCTCCAGAGCCTGCAATGACCCTTCCCTCCCTTACCTCTCTAGTCTCATGCTTAGCAATTCTCCATATATGTTGCCTATAGCAATAGTGATACTGCAGGGCCTCTGATGTGTCATGCTTCACCTTGTTACCCAAACTCATTGATCTCCCTTGCAGTCTCTCTTCCCTGTCAACCCCTACGTTTGGCAACTTTTACTCCACATTGAGAATAAGTACAAAGACCACCTTCTTCAATGTATCAGCAGTATCTAGCTGCCCAGAATGTGGGGAAAAAGCAATAATTAGTCCATGAATAAATGAATGAGAGGAGCCACTGGAAATTAAATATAGTAACAAGGATTCTGGACCATAACAGCTCAAATGGTGCACAAGGAGAAAGACATCAGCAGAGGCAGACGGTAGAAAAACTCTCAGATATCTTATCTCAGTCCCCTGCATGCAATACCTTAATCCTTAAATTCACAAGTGTGAAGTGTGTATGTTTATGTGTCTGTGTAACTATATTAAACTAATCACAGTAGGCTTTTCTTTTATATATTTATTTTTTAAAATATATTGACACATATAAAAAAGTCAGGCTATAATAAGATCTATGGTAACAGAAATCTACTATGTTTTAAGTTTTATTTGGAGATGCTTTTATGGTGTTTTGGGGCATTTGGCTATAACGCCCTTCATGATCTCATTCTAAGTTATTTTCTAGCTTCATCTCCCCCAAAATCTCTAAGAGTATTCTAGGCTATATTCACACTGAACTTTTACATTTTACTAAATTCAACAAGCTCTTTCACTTTGTGCTAAAACACTTTTCCCATTACATAGCCAGCCAGACCTTGTTTGTCCTCCACTATCTTCTTTTCCTAGAAACCTTCTCAGATATAGATATTCTCTACCCACATCTCCTCTGCCACCATATTAATCCATAAATACTTCAATAAAAACATGACCACACTGTTTAAAGTTGATTTTTTTTTCTTAGCTGTTCCCCCACCTCACTGTGAACAACATGAGGACAGCACTGGGTTATACTTAAGTATTTCAGCTCCCAACACTGTGACAGACAGAGTATGTACTTAGCAAATCTGGTTGAAAAGAACAAGCACAACGCATGCCTTCTAGTAGCTCAGACGGCAGTAAAGAAGAAAAACACGTTCAGATTTTTATAATCTAGTGTGCAAAGTCATAAAAACGTGTGAAAACCATGTGGTGGAGCACAGGGACAAGAAGGATGGACTCTACTTGGAGTAGCCTAGAAAAACATCAGGGAGGATGAAATGGAGCTTGGCTTTGAATAAATGAAAGTTCTCCAGTTGGCCAAGGAGGAGGGTAGGCATAACAAGAACAGGGAAAAACATCTGCAAGGCCAGAGAGTTGTTAAAGATAATGGCAGGTTCCAAGAACAGTGAGAAGTTCAACGCAATCTTTAAAAATAAAAGCCTGTCTGGTAGTTATAATGCCTTGCAGCTACTGCCCCCCGCCTTGCCTTCTCTCCCCGACCACGCTGCTTAAAAATGTTGCCTCCACTCTTTCTCCATTTCCTCACCTCCCACACGCCTCAGCCCACTGCAATCTGGTTGCTTTTACCACGATCAACAAATATCTCCTTGTTCTTAATCTAATGACACATTTAAATCCTTTTCTTGGCTTTACCATAATATATGACACCGTTGTTTCTCCCTACTTTTGTAATGCTCTCCTGCGTTGGCACTAAAACCACTGTCTCCTGGTGTTGTAGTTAACTCTCGGGAAAATGCTCATCATGGGACCTGAGACCTCCTGTGTCTGACAATAATCTACACATAATAGTATCTCCTGGAGAATGTATGGGAGTAACACCGGTGGTTGGTTTCTATTATTCCTCCTCAAGGAATACAAGTTCTGCATAGTTTTCCCCAAAAGACAGGTCCCACCCTTGTAACCTGGGGAAAGAACTTGCAACTTCTGCAATTTTTATTATTTTATTATTTTTTTTGCAGTTTTTATTTTAAAAATCACTTCATGTTCAGAAATCCTAGCTGTTTGTTATTTAGTTTTTACAAAAGAATGGGGGAGTGGTAAGGAATGCCCTCCCCTAAGGCAGCCAAGTGAGCTATGACTAGATATATGTAATTCCTACAAGCCACCCTCCTGCAGAAAGGTAATGAATTGAGTCAAACTAGTTAAACTACCTTTATTTGCACTCTTTTCTGGAACTATTACCCCACTCCCTAGGTGAGATTTCACTGTGGGCAAAACCTATGGGTTCATCCCATTACTAAATGAATCATACTTCCTTCAGGATACAGAATCCTACCTGGACGGAGGGCCATAAATTATACAGACACCTGACTACTGAACACTGTTGCATCTGATAAGGAGGGAAAGGCAGTGGTCTCTGACGTTTGTTCTTAAGGATCAGAGCACAGTCTAGTCAGAGAAGGGAATCCACCTTCATTTGGACAGACATCCATGGTTGCTCCTTCTCAGATTCCTCTGCAATCTTTTTTATCCTCCTCTAGTCTAGAGGTTCTGTCAGGGTATGATTACCAGCTCATCCTAATCTCTTTCCTTGCACAAGTTCATGTATGCCTTCAACTACCATCAGATGGCTCCCAAGCCATCTGCACTCTAAGTTCTCTTGAGCTCCAGGTCTATTCCTGCTACCTAGACATTTCCAATTAAATCTCTCACAAAGACCCCAACTCAATACATCCAAAACATAAATACTCATCCTCTAGACACCAAAACAAAAGCAAACAAAAATTTTCTTCCTGTGTTCCATATCCCAGTGAATGATACCACCATCCACCCAACGCCCCCAAGCCTTCATCTTATACATCTCCTTCAACCTCTACTTCCAACAGATCACAATGGCTTATCATTTCTATCACGTCTCTTAAATCTTTTCAGTTCTTTCTTTCAGGGTAGTAGTCCCTCTACCCTGACCCAGTCTACAATCATTTCTTGGCTGGCGTATATCAGCTTTCAAACAATTTTTTCCTTTCCTTGTCCTCTAATATAAATTATTGGATTGCAGAAAATCTGACTCTTCACATTCCTTCTGTATTACCCCAGTCGTCCACCAATCCTATGATGGCTTTTGGCTGCCCTCAGCATACAGTCAAATACCTCAACCCTGTTAAAAGGCAGACTGTCATGCCCCACAACAAGCAATTATGATTCCACAGATCGTAGAAGGAACCTAGAAAATCACTTTTTAAATAAATACTCCAACTGATCCCAACACAAGTGTCTATGATTCTCATTTTGAGGAACATTTTTAAAAATTCTAGGAGGGTGCTGAAGAATATTGGCTGAATATTAGCTAAGTCTAATTCCTTTCCTTCCAAAATATCAATAACTGTCCAGTAATCAACTTCTACATTCTGACTTTAAAGTGAGGAAACATTAACAGATGGCTACTTCTGATAAGTGTTGACAGCTTAAACCCAGTGTTAATTTTCGGCCAAATATCAAGATCTAATAATTCTCTAAAGCTCTCTATGATGTTAACTACTGAACTACATAATATCCCAATAGCTTCTGGGGGTTCTAAGAGTTAATGCACTCTGTGTTTTCATAAGACAGACAAGTATTAACTAAGGGGATTGATATGATCGATAAACCAAGGTCACCACTTACCTGGCTGCCTGTTTCTTAATAGCCTAATGTAAACTCTAGATCAGAAATCTTGAGATGACTTCAAAGTGTTCATCATTCAAGATCTAACCCTAACACTTAGCAGTGCAAGAGATAACCATTTGGGCTGAGGTTCTTAGTCTAGGTTTCAGTGCAATAGTTGGTGGCTATACCACTTATATCTGAAGAATATGCTCACACAGTGAAAGTGCTTACTAGAATGGGAAAAGACCCCCCATACAGACCAAATAAAAAAGTAAAAAATACACACAGAAGAGCTATAAATTGCTTAAATGTGCAGTCAGCTACTACCAACTTTGTCAATTAGCTGCTAGCACATCCCCAAGTTTACCTTCTTACTCATGAATTTTTTTAAATGTTGAAATAAAAAAAAACTGTACTTAATTGCAAGTGCTGTAATTAGAATCTTTAATTATAATTTAGATCTGCAACTTTCTTTGGACAGTTACCCTAGTTAATGATTCTGAGACAGCAGTGTGTGTGTGTGTGTGTTTGCTCTTTTGCTTCTTAATTCTTTTTGCTAGGCTGCTTTTTCCTCTCAGGCTAATGTCATAACAAATCTACATCACTGACCTGCACAGGAGGACTTAGGAGTTTAAGTCTTGCTACTGAGTATGCACACTGCATAGAAATAAGAGTATTAGCTAAGCTACCAAAAGTGAAATTAAATTTATTCTTTACTGTTTTCCCATTAACAAATTTCTTCTGTAAGACATGAATTAGTTATCTTCATATCCACTTTTATGTGTGGGTAATAATAATGTGGGTATCTTGTACCTCTGCATCATACTAAATTTCTTTCTCTTTAGAATCGCACATATAAGTTTCATTTCTTGACCTGGCCATCCATACTAACACATATTCAAACTTTTCCTCATTATTTGTTTTGCTTTCCAACAAAAGTAATATCAAGATTGGAAATCAGTCCATGTGAGCACCGTGAGGTCCAAGTCATTTCTCTTCACAAAATGTACACGTTTTTAAATTGAGCTCTGTTTTCCCTAATATATTTATAATATGAGTAAGTGTGTGTGTTTGTGTGTGTCTGTGTTACATGTGTATATAAATTACTCAGCTTTCATTTTCTTCTCTAGATTTGGACACATATCAAACAGCAGCTGTTGCATGGTCAAACTACCTCTTGACTCGCCCTCAAAATCCTCCTCATATCACACATTATTATGTACACCTATTATTAGTGAATTGACTCTCAGCTCCAAGTCCACCCTCCTTTCCCCTTCTTTGTGACACAGGAGAAGGGCTTTGTAAACAGTGCTCCTTCACCAGCTCACACAATATTAGGCTTTGCCATTAGAAGGTGCTGGAGGGATACTGTCATGTCATAGCAAGGGAAGAGGGCTTTTCTTTCTGGTTCTCTTCCTGGTTCAGGTGCACTGTCATTCTCTGACACAGTTTCAAAGGACTGCTGAGCTGTGAGTTGTCAGCCAGCAGGCAGGATATTCCTCTGACCAGCTTCAGCA
Organism: Hyperoodon ampullatus; assembly: GCF_949752795.1. Classification (NCBI taxonomy): domain Eukaryota; kingdom Metazoa; phylum Chordata; class Mammalia; order Artiodactyla; family Ziphiidae; genus Hyperoodon; species Hyperoodon ampullatus. The sequence continues at coordinate 88,716,044 of NC_136914.1, forward strand.
TGTACCCTCATATGTTTCTTCACCAGCAGGAGGTGCATACTCCTCTAACCATAAAGTCCTCTCCAGTGAGCTCTAAGTCTTGGCCTTAGGGGAAGGACTCCTTTACAAGTCCTGAGTTCCTTCCTTGTTCATGATGCTTCACCCCAGAAGCAGATGCTGCCCTCTGCATCTGCTAAATCTATATTGCTTAGAGTCTTCTTTTACATTTTTATTTAACCATCTTGTACTAATCTATAATTCATTTTATGAGATATTCCCTGTTCTAATTACCGTTATGGATCCTTTCCTCTAACTGGACTCTGATGATAGAGTAAGTAACCCAGTTAGTGGTCTTGCAACTAATTAGACTCCCCCTAACCCAACTATTGGTAAGACTGAGTAAACAAGGTGCATAAAGATGGAAATAAAGTAGAAAATTTGACATGACCAAAGAGAATTCTATAGGATTATGTTAGGCTAGGTGATTCAAAGAAAATGTGTATTAGGAAAAAACGTCTAGGGCCTTCAAGCATCTCAAGAGCCTAAGAGATGTTAAATATGTATTTCATTTTAGGGAATTTCTCAATATACAAGTGCATGTGCTCACATACATACACACACATAATCCAAAATACATAAAGAAAACTAAAGAAATAAAAATAAGTGATTTTTTAATATTTAAATGTTGCCAAACACAATTCTACTCAACTTAATTCAACCTATATGGTTTGGAATATGAGTGCATTTACATATTTAATATAATGTGAGGTAGTGTCCCCCAAAATAAGAAAGCCTATCTTGAGCCTGTTAAAATTTCTTTAAATTCTTGGGCTAAAGTCACTGAAGACACCAACATTCTGAATTCAGTTCACAGATGAGTTTAAATTTGCTCTATTGCCAATGACTATATGCCTAACATGAGCTCCCACCTTTTTATTTTTATATATTTATTTTTGCATATAGCTTATTAATATTTATTTCAAATTTATTTCAAAATTACAGCAGCAGACAGGACACACAATTGCTAGACGCGTTATTGCCTGATCGTGACTGCTTCACTCAGACACGGTCCTGTCCCAGTTCTGGGACTTGTTGTCCTTAACCTTGAGTGTTCAGCTTCACACATCAGCATTCCCTGCTCTGGGCTGCAACTTGACATCCGTGGATTCCTTATGCTAAGCTTTAGTTCTTGCAAGAGAATTATAATGCTTTTTCCCATTTTCTTATTTGATTTTTCCCAGAATTTAGGATTTGTAAAAATATATAAATTTCCCATCAAATGCCTGGAAGAAATTCCTACATGGAAACACTAACTAAACGATCACAGTTTCTTTTTATTTTCCCTTTTTTTTAAAAAAAAAAAATCAGCTTTATCGAAGTATAATTGACGAAAAAAATTTTAAGGTATTTGAAGCAATCATAGTGGTGATTTGATATACATAGTGAAAGAATTCCCTCTGTCTAGTTAATTAACATATCTATCGCCTCATATCTATTTATTTATTATTTGTTTGTTTTTGGCAAGAACATTTAAGTTCTACTCTCTTAGTGAATTTCAATTATACAATACAGTGTTATCAACTATAGTCACCATGCCTTACATTAGATCCTCAGACCTTATTCATCTTGTAGCTGAAAGTTTATACCCTTTCACCGAACTTTCCCTATTTTCCCCACCCTTCAGCAGCTGGCAACCACTTATCTAACATCTCTCTTTATGACATTTTTATTCCACATGTCAGTGATGCAATGCAATATTTGTCTGGTTTATTCACTTAACATAATACCCTTGAGGTCCATCCACGTTGTCAAAAATGCCGGGATTTCACTCTTTCTCATGTGATATATACATCACAGCATATTTCCATATCTTGGCCTTGTGGAAAATGGTGAATAAAAAAAAACGAGTTCAGGGCTCCCCTGGTGACACAGTGGTTGAGAGTCCGCCTGCCGATGCAGGGGACACGGGTTCGTGCCCCAGTCCGGGAAGATCCCACATGCCGCGGAGCGGCTGGGCCCGTGAGCCATGGCCGCTGAGCCTGTGCTCCGCAACGGGAGAGGCCACAGCAGTGAGAGGCCCGCGTACGGCAAAAAAAAAAAAAAAAAAAGGAGTGCAGGAAATTCCCTGGCGGTCCAGTGGTTAGGACTCGGTGCTTTCACTTCGGGGGTCCAGGTTCAACCTCTTTTGTCGGGGAACTAAAGATCCCACAAGCTATGCAGCACAGCCAAAGCAAACAAACAAACAAACAACAACAATAACAAAAAACCAGTAGTGCAGATTTCTCTTGGGGATCCTATTTTCATTTTGAATATCTATACCAGAAGTGGATTACTGAATAATATGATAGCTCTATTTTTAATTTTTTGAGAAACTTCCATACTGTTTTCTATATGATTACACCAATTTACAAGGCTGCTAACTGCACAAAGGTCCCCTTTTCTCCACATCATTGACAACATCTATCTCTTGCCTTTTTTTAAAACTATTTTTATTGAGGTGTAGTTGATGTACAATATTATATGTTTCAGGTATACAACATACTGATTCACAGTTTTAAAGGTATACTCCATTTATAGTTATTATAAAATATTGGCTATAATCCCTGTGATGTGCTCTACAATATATCATTGTAGTTTATTTATTTTACACATAGTAGTACGTACTTCTTAATCTTGTACCCCTATCTTGCCCCTTCTCCCTTCCCTCTCCCCACCAGTAACCACTAGTTTGTTCGCTCTATCTCTGAGTCTGTTTCTTTTTTGTTATATTCACTAGTTTATTTTATTTTCTAGATTTCACATATAAGTGGATAAGTGATATCATACAAAATATCTTATCTTTTTGTTGATAGCCATTCTAACAGGTGTGAGGAGAGATCTCATTGTGATTTTGATTTACTTTTCTGTGATGATTATTGATGTTGAGTATATTTTCATGTACCTCTTGGTCATTTGTATGTTTTCTTTCAAGAAATGGCTATTCAGTTTTTATTCCTTGTTTAAATTGGATTGTGGTTTTTGTTTTTGTTTTTTTACTATTGACTTGTACCAGTTCTTTATATATTTTGCATGCTACCCCCTTATCAGATACATAATTTGTAAATATTTTTTCCCATTCTGTAGATTGCCTTTTCATTTTATTGATGGTTTTTTGCTGTGCAGAAGCTTTCAGTTTGATATAGTCAGTCCTACTGGTTTATTTTTGCTTTTGGTGTCAAATTTTAAAACATCATCGCCAAGGCCAATGTCAAAGAGCTTAGTCCCTATATTTTCTTCTATGAGTTTTATGGTTTCAAGTGTTACATTCAAGTCTTTAATCCATTTTGAGTTGAAGCTACCAGCTTTCTAAATTTTTCAGTGATCCCAAAGAATGGTCAGAACAAAGAAGAGGAGTATTAGTTTAATCCATTATCACCAGTGGAAAAAAGTCTCTTCATATATTTTGCCAAAAATATAACTGTTTGTCTAAATCCCTCAAATAACAAACAATTGCATGTCTAGAAAAAGCATATATGAAGATATGTTTACTTTTGATTTTTTCAGGTAAAAGAATTCACTCTGCAAAATGAACAAACAAAAAAACTTTAGCATGGTAACTGTTAGTATTAATATTCACTACACAAAATCTAAAACATTGAAAACTGATATTTTGGGCTCTTATATCATTTGCCGTTCTGTTTTGGCTGGTGATAAAACACAATAGCTAACCATATAAGAATCATAATTTATATAATATTCTGCTAATTTTTCAATGTAGTGCTTGACAAAATTCTGACTCTGCACTTGACTCCACATAGAGGTTAGGTGCTCATTCTCACTGTCTCTAAGATAGGGAGCATTTATTAAGACAAGCTTCACAGAAATATTATCTTTAGTGCCAACCAATAATGTTTGGGATACACACTCTTACTAAAAATATGTTTCTGTGATCTTTTCAAGTTTGTGTACACTGAAATTAACCTATGGAAAGAGGAGGATTAATATTTCAGATCATGATATAGGATACTACAAGGGAGGAGGAGAGTTATGTTGAAAAGTGTGATTTTTTCCTGTGGTTGCAGAATTGTAGCTAATGCCTGAAGTTGGGGGGAAAAAAGCACTTAAATCTTCACATTCTAGTTTGAAAGAACTTCAAAGATCAGTAGTGTTTGGTATCAACCACCTTCCCAAAATTGGGGGTCATGACCCCTCTTCCACTTTACATCTTCAGCCATCCAGGTTAATGTAAAAAAGAACTATGAGGTCAGAGAAATGGCTCTGGGTGGAAGAAAAACTGATTTTTTAGTGATAAAAACCAGCATATCTGCTCCCTACAGGAAAGTTAGGGAGGTCCCAATAAAATGGATAATTATGGGAATGTAAACTGGTACAGCCACTAATGAAAACAACATGGCCGTTCTTCAAAAAACTAAAAATAGAGTTGCCACATGATACAGCCATCCCACTCCTGGGTTTATAACTGGAAAAAAACAAAAACTCTAATTTTAAAAGACACATGCACTCCAGTGTTCATAGGAGCATTATTTGGAATAGCCAAGACATGGAAACAACCCAAGTGCCTGTCAGTAGGAAATTGGCTTAAGAAGATGTGGTATATAAGTACAATGGAATATTACTCAGCCATAAAAAAGAATTAAATATTGCCATTTACAGCAACATGGATGGACCTAGAGAATTTTATACTTAGTGAAGTAACAGAGACAGAGAAAAACAAATAATGTATTATATTACTTACATATGGAATCTAAAAAATAATACAAATGAATCTATATTCAAAACAGATATAGACTCACAGACATAGAAAACAAACTTAAGGTCACCAAATGTGGGGGGGCAGGGGAGGAGGGGTAAATTAGGAATATAGGATTAACAGATACAAACTACTATACATAAAATAGATAAGCTATAAAGATTTACTGTATAGCACAGGGAATTGTATTCAATATCTTGTAATAACCTATAATGGAAAATAATGTGAAAACAAAATAACTGAATCACTATGCTGTACACCTGAAACTAACACAATATTGTAAATCAACTATACTTCAATAAAAAAAAATTGGCTAATATTGTTAATGAGCATCTGAAAAAAAGGAAAACCTTTAGTTTTTGTGTGTTTATCGATGTGGAAAACCTGCACACTTATCCTTCCCCTTGGGGTATCAGATAAAGGGAAGAAATTGGGAAGAGATGACATGATGGAGAATGGCCAGGCAAAGCAGGGACAAGGGCATCTCCTCTAATTCTCATTCCCTGACCATAAGGAAGGTGGATGAAAAATAATTTCTACAAAAAAACTTTTATAATAGAGCACTGTAGATAGCAGTAGAAGTGGAAGACGGATTACTAAAATTCTTATGCTTAACCAAGGGTTTATCGATGATGAATCTAGTGCACTGATTTCTAACCCAACAGACTAATTTCCCTCTTCTACTGATCTCATTTTAAAGAAAAATAAAGACCAGTTCCATAGAATTCAAGAATGTTAAGATTCTAGTTTCCTTTAGATTAATTTATATGTATGACTGTATGTCTTGTATTTATGTAGCTAGGATGACAAGAAATCCACCTTACTCAATGTTAATAGAAGGTTTCCATTCGTAACACCGACCATAACCACAACCTGTGAGAAGCAGTTATGTATGAAACTGCCCCAGACGTATGGAAGTCAAGCAGGGGCCTTAATCGTAAAAAATGGTTCGGACTTCCCTGGTGGTGCCGTGGTTGAGAGTCCGCCTGCCGGTGCAGGGGACATGAGTTCGTGCCCCGGTCCGGGAAGATCCCACATGCCACGGAGCGGCTGGGCCACTGAGCCATGGCTGCTGAGCCTGTGCATCCGGAGCCTGTGCTCCGCAATGGGAGAGGCCCATGTACCGGGTTCTCAGTAATATCATTACTTTTATTTAAACAATTGTTTGCCACACTGCAGCTGGGTAGAAAATTTTGAAAATAATATAAAATATAAAGGGTTAATCTGAACACTCAAGTTAGAATGGTGCACACAGATATAAGCAGATTAACAGCCTTAACTCTCCATGTATTTGGGCAGACTAAATAGGCATGAGACAGATCCAGAATCTATAACACTAAAAATACGTGTTTATTCTACGTTACCCCCCAAACTTCCCATTATATGCAGTAAAAATACTGTTTAATGAAAAACTCACCATATCTGTATCTGAGACGGGGCCAAAACTGGTCACATAGATGTTAGTGAAGACTTCAGTAATACTGTCTGGTGTAAGAAAAAGAGATTGAATATAGATATTATATAATGAGAACCACAGGACAGAGAAGGGGTCAAGTACATGGCATGGTTAGAAAGTTCTGTGATATTTGGGAATATTTCGTTTTTGCTTTCTTTTCAATGTTCACAACCAACAAAAATAGTTGTATTGCTTAATTACTTCATAGGGTCTTACAATCCTAAATGTTAAATGCTTAGAAGGATTATGACATTCTAATTTGGAAACTATACCTGACTAGAGCATTTTGTTTTCAGCACACTGCTCAGAATGAATAGTTTCTCAGAAACTATCTTAAATGTACCACCAGTACGGAAAATAAAGTACAGTTAGTATGGTTACTGTTTGATACAGTCCTGTAATTGACCATTAAACCAAATATTTCAAATGGTATTTCATGATGGTAGAGATTTAGTTTGTAGATTGTAAATTAGTGTATCTTCTCAATAAAGCACAAACACATTGTTAATCATTATAAATAAAAATAATTCATATTTTATAAAAAGCTTTATCATTCAGTAACATAAAAATAAAAGCAAATAACATTCATTAATCACAAGGATTACTTCCAAACAAGCTTGCCTTTACATGTGTCTAAGAATGCCTATACCGCAAAGATTAAATTGAATTAGATTTGAAAGTTATGTAACTTATAAAGTGTAGCACAATTAACTGGATTGCTTTATTAACCAGGTGATTTAGATCTTTGATTTAAAATAAGCCAAATGGCAATTGGGGGAAAACTCAAAGGAAAAATTTAAAACTAAAACCCTTTCAGTGTTCTTATAAGAAAAAAGTACATCATTAATTTCTACCATCATAAACTTAATGCCTTAACTGCTAAGTGTCAAATGTGTAATTCTACACAAACAATATCATGAAATATTTTAATATTATACTGAACATTAATTCACAACCATGAAAGAGACAGTAAACTGATTCTGGAATATTGTATCCACTAAAGCAAAAATAAAAACTAAAAGGATTTTGAAATAACAGAGTAGACTGAATGCTTACTCTTAAAAGGACTTGAAATGTAATAATCTACATGAGAAATCTATGAGATAGATTCTCTGTTATCATCCCAATATATGTGTACACTGATGTACGGAAAGTTAAGGAAATGTGCCCCATGACCCACACTCCATTGAGTGGATAGAGCCAGGTTCTAGGAACCAAGCACTCTGGCTCCTGAGCCCTCAGGGTAAACAAAGCACTGTACCACAGTCAAGAATAAATTTAAAACTAAAAGTGTTTTCTTATCAACTACATATTTCTGTTCACCACAATACTCTGTGCCAAAAGCACACTTATGGTGTTCCAAATAAATATATGCCTTCAACTTTGTTATTTTGTATACTATTTTATTCCAAAAAATGGTATTTGTGAAATTTTGTTATAATACTCATTTGAAACTCATTTCTAAAGTTAATTCTCAGCTGACACCTGCCCCCAAACACCTGCACAGGGTCTCCTTCATAGCTATACAATTTGTGCAGTCACATAGGTCCCTGTGCTCAGAAAAGCCCCATGCCTTGTCTAATGTTCTGTTTTTGCTTCCTTGAAATTCTTCATTATGTTTTGCATAAAGGGCCATGCATTTCCATCCTGGACTGGGCCTCACAAATTATGTAGTTGGTCCTGGATCTGAATTATATATGTTCTTTTCCTCTTACTCATACAAAATCAATCGTGCTCTCACATTTATTCAATAAACAATTGAATAAAACGTTAGTCACTATAGATATTGGTTTAAAATATTCCAAGAGAGAGAAATTAAGATGTTATGGTAGCCTTCATCCAAATATAGGCAAATGGAATTTATTCTCCTTAATCTGGGGTTGTAAAGTTAGAAAAGAGAGTTGATAAAAATACATGAATATATTCATGCTAAGGACATGAAGAATATCCACTTACACACCAAATGGCAAGTAAAGAGTAAAGGAGAACATGATCATCCTAGTGGCTGCAATGAGGTGCCAACTAAGAATCTAAAGAGAGAAAAATAAAATTACCCTCAAAGCTCTAAACAGTAAGAACAACACCTCAAGACAGAACAGAGATATGGGAAGCTACCTTAAAGAAAATAATTTCAAAGTTTATGGGCTTCATAAACACAATGAAAGAATGTATGCATTTCAAGGAATATTTTCCTGCTATGCATGTTCAGAAAAAGTAGAGGAAAATAAAGTGTCCCTAAAACTAGAGATTATAGTGTTACAAAGGCAGCTTACACTCCTGTGAAAAAGTTAGTTGCGTACAGTCACTGCTGCTGAGAGATCCAGTAATCTGAAGTCTGGAATATTTACTGAATTTAGAGACCTGGGAGCCATTAGTAAAATAATGTGTGCAGAGGCCAGCTTGAAGTGAGGGAAGTGAGAGAAGAGGAAGAGCCTAGAGTGATTTTAAACAACCTTTGAGAAGTTCAACTGTGAAGGGAAAGAGGACTCCAGCAACAAGGGAAGGTGGGGGAAAAGAAACAGTTTTTGTTTGCTTGTTTAAGGTGGAAGATAGTAAAGGATCTGGCAATGCAGATGGAAGAGACTAAGGGAGCCCCTGAATATTCAGCAGACAAGATCAGTGAAAGAGGAATATTCCTGAGTAAGCAGGGAGTGCATTCATTAAAAGAGATTGACATTATATACGTGGAGGGAAGAAGGAGGAGGGAATATCCTTAATTATGTCGGGGTGAGAAGACAGAATGTTGAAATAAATGGAAGTAGGTTTTTGGGTCTAGTGGCAGGAAAGTTCCTGGAGAGGAGAGAAATTCTGAGTTACGTGCAAAATATCTGTGCATTATTTTTATTATAATAGATGATGATTCCAAGTCAAAATTTGATAGTATAATTATATTAATAACATTTACAATAGTATACATCCATAGAAGACCACTGTAGCATCTGCTGCCAGTTCTTTGCCCATAGCCCCTTGACAATCATGATTCCTCTACATCAATGGTCCCCAACCCCCAGGCCGTGGACCGGTACCGGTCTGCAGCCTGTTAGGAACTGGGCCACACAGCAGGAGTTGAACGGCGGGTGAGCGAGCGAAGCTCCATCTGCCGCTCCCCATCACTCCCCATTGCTCGCATTACCTCCTGAACCAAGCCCTCACCAGTCCATGGAAAAACTGTCTTCCATGATACTAGTCCCTGGTGCGAAAAGGTTGGGGACCGCTGCTCTACATACTGGGATGTTCTGCTGCAAGTTCCTGTGATTCTCTGCCTGAGGGCTTTTCCTGGCTGTGCAGGGCAGGGTGTAATTGCAGAAAAGTTTGTGATTCTGGGAACAGCCATCAACCAACAATGGATGAGAGTTGGAGGAACTATAACTCAGCTTTCTCTCCCTCTCAGTGGAGACAACCCTAAGTCATACTCTACACCCTTTCCCAGATGACTTCAGTGGGAGGAAACTACAACTGTCCCCAGCGGTAACCTGCTCATCATGGTACCCTGCTTTGGCTGGCTGTCCTCCCTTCCCTGTATCACTTTGACCTCCCTCAGCTAGTGCCCACTGATAGCCCTTCCCAGATGATTGTGTATCTTAGAGTCTGCTTCTGTGAGAAGCCAAAGCCAACTACAAATATCATTCACATACTCTAAGAAGAAAAAAAAAGATAATAATTAAGGAGTCAGGAAAGATATTAATTGTATTAAAAGATATTAATTAATTGCAGCTAACCATCCAAGCAATAAGCTATATTGTCTTCACCCCTGTAATTTAGATGTAACACTAGTACTAATAAAGGCACACACTCATAAGATGGAGAGTAAAATCAAACTGTAAATGACATCCCTTCAAGATGATGTGGGTGTTAATAATTTTGCTTACCATGTGTCATAAATAGGATGTCATGCAAATTTTTTTTTTGCGGTACGTGGGCCTCTCACTGTTGTGGACTCTCCCGTTGTGGAGCACAGGCTCTGGACGTGCAGGCTCAGCGGCCATGGCTCATGGGCCCAACCGCTCCGCGGCATGTGGGATCTTCCCGGACCGGGACACGAACCCGTGTCCCCTGCATCGGCAGGCAGACTCTCTACCACTGCGCCACCAGGGAAGCCCTCATGCACATATTTTAAGACAAGTTAGCCATTGCTGTTTTGCTTTACTCTCTCAGCAGCAACAAAGACATTTTGCTTCCTGGGATGATTTCTGTTAACACCTACATGTGCCATTTGTCATCAGTCAAGTTCAGTAAAGTCAGCAAATAGTTCACCGACTTTTGTGTATATGGCACTTAATGTTCCCTATTAAAAGTTGAAAACTTGGAATCTGATGATATAATTTGTCACCATTCCACCACAAAAGAATTGCTGCCCCTTATCCAATATCTTCCTCCCAGTAGACACTTAACACGTGTTTGATAAATACAGGGCGCATAAAATCAGGAAGAGTTAAGACCAATAATAAAACCAATATGAATTGTGTTTTCTTACAATCATTTTTCATGATAGTTCTAAGCTTTGGTCTTTGATTCTTTGCAATGATTTAGAAACATGAAATATAAACATATATTGAAAACATGAAATTTCCTCTCAGTGTAAGACTCCTGGTGCTTTTAAATTTTTGAATCTTTGTATATTCTCTTTGTTCTTGTAGTTTTGTTTATTTACTTTGATTTTTTTCCTACTAATGAAAATGCATTGATTTAAAAAGTATAGCACATTTGGGGATCCAAAACAAGAATCAAGGTGGCTGTATGTTTATGGACAGGACACAAAGTCCTCAAAGGATAAACTAAACATACCCCATCATGACAGTCACTGATTATGGGTTACAAATGACTCTGACTTTGAAATCACTGGAGGGTTTATCTATCCCCCAATAAGGTTTGGGACTGTTCTGGCCCTTAGAACCATCACCAGGTAGAAAATTTGTAGTACCTTCTCTTTCTTTGAAATGTCTTTCTTCAGTACCGAATGATTCAGCTTGCTCTGGTGAGGAAGCTGAAGACACACCTCTCTCCCCAAAGCACTAGTAAAGGAAATCAACTAGGAAAGCGAAGAGGAGACTGAATGCACATTGATTCCCATGGATTTAGTGGGACCGTTTGGTTCAATTAACAAATAGCTACTAAGAGTTTACTAAGTATTGTCCAGAGACATCCCTGCCTGACAGACAAGGGAGAGAATGTTTTCAAAGGGAAGCTGTTAGTGGTGCCAGAAGCAATTTATGTTCCTCAAGGTAACGTTTCATCAAGGCTTTGCTACATGCTCAGTGTGGGACTCTGACAGGGGAAAGAATGAAGATGTTCTCAAAGATCTCACTTTTACTATCACAGGTTAGATTCTCTTTTGAGGAGATTCTAGTGACCCCATCCCATTTCAAGTTGTTAAAGATGGCATCCAGAGCACACGGGATACCGTAGAACTCTAAGAGTTCAAAGTTTAGTCTGAGCACAGGCTATTACATATCTAGTATCCCTGGGTTAGTTAGAAACTTGGAGCTTATTAATCACCAACCTGAAATCCTATGCTGTTGTCTAAGTACTGATAGAAACCAGCTTAACAACTAAGTTATGAGAATTTAAAAATAAAAACTATGCTGATATAAATTTACATTTTGCTCCCCAAATACATATTAATAAAAGATGATTCTCATGTCCAATATATATAAGGATAAGCTTTTACCTTTTTAAGATAATGAATTATTTTATAAATCAACATAAATTGAGCATTCTTAATGCACTAAGAACTACAATTCACATATATATGTGTGTGTGTATATATATATTACTAATACAAAGGATTGAAAAAATTCCACTATATTAATTTTCTTTCTTATAAAAAAGATGCATAAGTTAAAGCTTGCTAATTGACTTTTTCTTTTATGACCTTTTCATCATCCTCACAAAATACTGCTGTGGACAGCGATATTTTTGTTTACTTTGCAAAATAATTTTTCAGTTCTTTCTTTTCTATTTTGTAGAAGGAAAGCATTTAAATGTAATAGAAGTATAGACATTGAAAACACTAAATTTCAAAAGCTGATACAGGCCATGGCTTCAATATTCAAATTTCTGCCTCCTCTGTTTCTAGTCTTGGTAAAAGTCACCATCATTTTGTCAGTTGTCAAACTTCTAGTCTCAGGCTGAACTTCTTACTCATATCCAGCATTTTAATTGTTGACTGGGTTCTGTTGATTATATTTCCTACATCATTCTTGACTTTCCCTTCTCTCTCAATCCTCACTGGCAATGACCTCTGGACTGGCCTCTTTTAGTTTTCCTGCTTCTAGTCTCACCAACTCCTCCTACATACCCTCCATGACACTGCTAATAATAAATCATGTGATGTCTCTTCTCTGATCAAATTTTTCTCAATGACTCTCCCTTGCCTAAAGATCAAGTTCGAAGATCACAGCATAGCACATCAAACCCTTCATGATCTTTGTCTCCTTTCCATCCTGATCCAGCGCTGTCCCACACTGTATACCTTAGCCATACTCAACTCCATGTTATTCTCCTTCATTCTTTTTCAGGCAGGGGGGTGGTGCTTTCTCTTTCCTCTACATAAAATGCCCTCTCATTTAATCCTTGTTCTTAAAAAATAAGTTCAAATAACACTTCCTCTTTGAAGTTGTCCTTGCCATCCCTGAGTATTTAATTAGTCTTTGTGTTGGTTCCAGAAATGTTTACTTCTTCAAATGAAATAATCAAATCATATTGTAACTTCTAATGCATGAGGAGTTGTTAAATGGTTGTGCGTTTCCCCGCTCTACTCACCACTCAACAGTGCCCAGAACTTTGTTCTATGTGCGTAATATGGAGCAACATAGATTATGACAGAATGATAATCACAGAAGATTATGGTCAAGGATAAGGCCCTACCAATCCTGTCACACTCAAATATGAGATAAAGTATTATCTTTACACCTATGGATAACCTGAAATAAATTACATGTAGCAAAAGTATTATGATGATAAAGTGCTGAATTACATTAAACATATAGGGAAAAATTTAAGGCACGGTTTTAGATTCAGATGCTAAAAACATAAGATCATTTGCCTTTAGTTCTAATAGAGTTCAGTTCTCATATTCAACAATCCAACATTTTTCATCTACAACATCCTAAAGGTAAATGCATGAAGAGCCTTGTTGGCAATATTACAAACCTTTGCTATCTTTCCCTGAATCTCTTGGATCAGCTTCAAAAAGAAATTCTCTACTTATAAAATGGAGCTAACTGATATTCTAATTTGATGATAGTATCAATTTCTTCTTAAAAATAAATTTGGCACAAATTAGTATAAAAGGAAAAAATAAATCTCCTAAAGTAATTAACTTTATCACCCATCACTGGATGCTGTTTCCTGACAGTGTGTATATTGGAAAATGTTACGATTACTTTACACCTAACATGTAATTAGGAACTTTTAGAAACTTTATGTAGCAACCCTTAAATCCCTGTCTTATCTGTTGAATTCCCATTGTGTGATAATAAAAGGAACTTATTACCTATTAAGCATTTACTATATGCATGGACTGGGTTAAATTTTTTTATATAATTTCATGATCACCCTGTGAACTGTGAATAATTATATTCATTTTATCTCATCCAAATTCAACAGCTACTTAGAGAGCTGTACTGAAACATTTTTTGTGACTTAAAAATCCCATGCTAATAACTATTTCAATAATAAAATGTCATTCAAAAACACAACCATTAGAAGAATTTTTCATTTAGTTTAAGATTATTTGGTATCTTTAGTGCCAGTATAATCACATCATATATATATATATATTATTACACACTTGCCATGCACCAGTCTCAAGTTATATATTTGAGGAGATAAAATAATGTAGAAATAATAATAAAGAAACCTACAGTCCAGTTAAATAGTTGGTGCTGGTTTTATAAAACATGATGTCATTTCAACTTTTCATTCCATCATATACGTGATGTAATACGTATATGTTACATATTAGTATGTATTATATACACCTAAATATATATATATATGTATATGTGTTTATGGTTTGTTTATATATGTATTATATATTGTTGTGTGTATACATATATGTAATAATATGTGATTTATATGTATATATTTGTGTGTATGTGTATACACATACCAATATATAAATTTTGGTGTTGAACTGTCCCATATTTAAATCAAAAGCCTTATATCACTCTATCTTAAATCTGGAACTTCTGAAGAGGGCTACATGTAGAAAGATACTGATAAATGGATAAATAAATTTTCTTTCTTTCCTCTTGTTTTTCTTCCTTCAAAAAATGATAATTGAGGGACTGATTGTTATACTACATAATACACTTATATAAAAAACAAATAAAGAACATAGTATGTAGCCATCATGGTCTTTCAGGGGAAAGAAACAAGTAAATAGATGACTGTCTACAAAGCATGTGTAAATGGTAAAAATAATCAATCATGCCAAGCGGTGATGTCAGGAGGTAGGATGTGGTTGATGGTAAGAAGAGGAGTGACTCTGAACCAAAACTGGGGTGTCGGAGAAGGCTTCTCAAGCCATCCTTTTATTTATAATGCATGCTTCTTTTTAAATTTTTAAAAATTTTAAAAGTTGTTTTAGTTTGCTCTCAGAACCTTTCCCTTTTATCATTTCAACTCATTTGATTACATGGTCTCATAGTTGAAAGAAAGAAGGAAAGAAAGAAAAAAAGAGAGAGAAAGAAAGAGAGAGAGGGAGGGAAGAAGGGAGGAAGGGAGAAAGAGCTAGCTAGCCATTAACTGTAATGATTATTAATTCTTATGATAGGTCCCTTTGATGCAATTTTAGGAGAACTAGAGTTCTAATTAGGGAGAAATCTTAAGAAAGTAGATTACAGCATAGCGTTTGGACCTCAGAGTGAGGACAGAAACACAGCAGAAGGAACTTAACAGAAAAGATTCACTAGATGCAGGAGATAAATGAAAGGTTGAAAAAAAAAGATAACTGTGAAATTACAGTGATAGTAGAATTCTTTGGTGGTCTTTTAAAGTTGTTTTGGATGCTTTACCTAGATCTGGTCAGAAAATACTCAGTTTAATGCAAGTTCCCAAACTCAGTCTCCTTTGTGATTCATAACATTATTTTACTTTGTTCTAGATCCGTCCCTGAATCCTAATTATGTCTATATATTGTTCAGAACATTAAAATATTTTATTTTAGACATTTACTACTATATAAGAAGTAGAGATATGAGAAAAAAAATTTTAAAGGGCTTCAAATGCTTGGCTTATTTATTTATTTATTTGTTTATTTATTTATTTATGGCTGTGTTTGATCTTCATTTCTGTGCGAGGGCTTTCTCTAGTTATGGCAAGCGGGGGCCACTTTTCATCACAGTGCGCGGGCCTCTCACTATCGCAGACTCTCTTGTTGCGGAACACAGGCTCCAGACGCACAAGCTCAGTAGTTGTGGCTCATGGGCCTAGTTGCTCCGCAGCATGTGGGATTTTCCCAGACCAGGGCTCTAACCCGTGTCCCCTGCATTAGCAGGCAGATTCTTAACCACTGCGCCACCAGGGAAGCCCGAGAAATTTTTTTACAGTCAAAATTTTTAGTCAGAATATTTGAAAAAAAAAATATATATATATATATGTAATAACATTCAACACTCATGCATGAAAAACTGTCCTTTCAAGGATAGTGATCACAGACTGTATTTGAAATAAAAAATTAAATTTACTCTTTTTTTAACACCTTTATTAGAGCATAATTGCTTTACAATGGTGTTAAATTTACTCTTTAATAATCTATAGTATACTTTTAATTTCTCTGCTCTGATCATATATCTTCCATAAAATATTTCAATGCAAATAATCACGTTGCTTCATTCCTTTTTTGATTTGCATTTAAATTTTATTCTTTTTCCTTCTCTGCTCTAATACACTGTTATGAGCATTTGATTTTTCCCCACTGTCCTAAATTCAGTTTCCAGCACCACGTCCTATAACAGTATTCATTATACAAACTTGTAGGTTGATACATTTGGGGCTTTACCACAAAATGATTCCCACTTTGTCCACCCTTACTTGTTCCTGCCATTCCTGGTAGTCTTTGAAACTGCAGTTTCAGCTCTCCAGGCAGTTTTAAAAGGCAGCTGTTGTACAATCCCAGCTAATAGATCAAAGAGATTCACCCCATGTTTGCCTTCACTGAGCTCAGAACGTGGAACTCTCAGCCTTTTGCTATAAGGGCAGAGAAACGTTGATAAATGAGCCTTTATACCTCATGCAAGAAAAACACATACAGTTTATAGTCAGAGGGGCAGTTATAGCTAAATCAAGGCATTTCACTTGTGCCCAATACGTCTCACCCCCAGCTCTCCTCTTTGTAAGGAACTGACATTATTTGTCTGAACTGTTGGGTCTCAGTAGTTTGCTTTTATTTGTGACTCACCGAAATAGTAAGCAAGCTACATAATTGATTTTTCCTTTGATCTTCCCAGAAATAATAATGTTTGCTTCTTTTCTCAGTGTGAAAGTTTTTATGAATCCCATCTGTAAATGTTCACAAGAATATAAATCTAATACAGAAATGAAATACATCATTTTCAGAAAATATTGTGGCAGTTCTCTTTAGTTCCTAAGAATATATCACCATAGAAAGAGAAGAACTGAGACTGCCTTTTGCCCATGTAAGAAAAATTCTAGACAGATTTTTTAGACTTATTTAGTCAGGTAATTTCATCCATTGTCCATTTCCATTGACTGCACAGTACTTGTCTCTGTGTGGCCAGAGAACAATGAAGCCAGATCACTACTAAGGCTCCCTAACAAGGGAGACAATTTTCTGCAATCAAGAAGGCTGTGGGCATCCATATTGATTTTGGAGAATGGCTGGAGCAGAGTGCCTGGATCAGACAATTTAATGGGGAATGCATAGGCAGAGCCAGACCTAGATCAAGCTGTAAAGTAAAAGAAGTTTTTCTCTGAAAGGTCATATTATCTTTTCATGCCTTACTATTTTCTTTGACCAGTAGAGTTGTCCCCATAGCCCTCAAAGGTTTAACAATCACTTATTCAGCACCAGCTGGGCGCATATCATTTTCACAGTGCTGTGGAGGTTACAAAGAAGTATAAGGGAGTTCACTGTTCTTTTTTAAGTGCATAAAACAAAAAGCCACAAATTGTAAAGTAATAATACTCATTACATTTATTACAATGCTTGCTGATGCTTAGGCTAAAACCTTGTAATTATCTTTGTCTTTTCTCTTTCACACCCACAACCAATCCATCTGGAAAACTTGGTTCTATAATATATCCAAAATCCTGCTACCTGTCAAGATCTTTACTGTTACCACCTTGGTCTAAGCCACCACCATCTCTCACCTGGATAACAATGGTCTCCCAGCTTCCACCTCTGCCCTGATACAGTCTATTTTCATTATATATCACTGAGAGTGGGTCTTATAAAACATGAGAAAATGGAATCATGCCATACCACCACTTGGAATTCTGAAAAAACTCCCCATTTCACTCAGAGTAAAACCAAAGCTCTTATAATGGCCAACAAAGCCTTAAGTGATGTAAGCCATCCTCTCTATTATATATCTAACTTCATCTCTCTCTATCAACTCAGCCTGCTTGTTCTAGACATACTCCCACCTTAAAGTCGTTGAACTGACTGCATCCCTCCCCATCCTAGAATGCTATTTTCCCGGCCATCCTTATATGTGACTCCTCTTTAAATCCTCATAGAAATGTCAACATCTCATCTTGCCTTCAGTTTTCCCAATACTCACTTCCCTGTCCTACTTTTATTTATTTATTTTGATTTTCTCCATAGCATTCATCACTTACTGTCATACTACATAATGTACTTCACTATGTGTATTTATTTCTGCTCTGTTCACAAAGATGTAAACTTAGGGGCAAGAATCTGTTTTGTACACTTATAATATTCCAACGGATTAGAACTATTGTTGACACATATTTGGCATTCATTGAATGCTTATTAAAAAATAATACATTTATGAAAGAATGAATAAAAACAGTTTTTACCACGTGTATACTACATGCCAGGACTTTGCTATGTGTTTTGCATATATTATCTTACCTTCTCTCATAAAACACTGTGAGCAAGGTATTACTCCAAATGCAGAAGCTGACATTTGGAAAAAATGTGTTACTTGTCCAAGGTTACAAAGCAGATAAGTGACAGAGCCCGGATAGAAACTCACGTCCAACTAACACTTGGAATATTAACCACCATGACATGTTTCAAGTAAACTCTTTTTTCACTACACAGTTCTGCATAATCCTAAATTCTGTTATGTGTAGGAAAGTATTTAAGCTTCCTAGATTGGGAAGCAGAAAGTAATTGTCAAGAGCTTTGTTATTCCAGAGTCTAATCCTAATTTAGAAAAATTTTCAAAGATACTAGTTCATAATTTCTATAGAAAAAGGAAAGAAAAACAGAGGGAACATGTGTGAATTTTAATGTGTTCTTTTATTTCATTTCATCATATCCTGATCCTCAATTCTTCCTGGGAATTACTCCTAAGTTTCTCTAATGCTTGAACTCTCTTCTGGACCTTTGATTAACACAATACCCAAACCACTTTGTAAATTCAGCATTTTCAAATAAACTAGGTGACTTTTTAAAAATCATTCAAACTGCTTGTTTGGAATAATGCAAAGCAGCCAACCAGTGGAACCGCAGCTGTTCTCAGTGGTTCCTCTTGAATTCAGTTATGGTCTCAAGAACAAAGACACTTGGTCCCACCTTGGTGAAGCACGGTAACCCTTTAAATTCCCTCACTCATGGCACCAATGTATACTCTTGTGCACATTATCTTATTTCACATATGAATCTGTCGTCTAGTCTTGCCCCATGTATGTCAGACTTGGCACCACCTGTATCTCAGATTCCAAAATTCTTTGGGATGAGGCCTGGATATAATTATACACACTATTTTATACACACCGTCCAGGCAGCCATGAACTGACTAGACTCCTAATATGCACATTCTGATAAAAATATCCTAGTCTACTCCCTTCCGAGGCACCCTCCACCCACACCAACACTTCACTTTCTCATTTGCCTGGTGAGTCAT
Organism: Hyperoodon ampullatus; assembly: GCF_949752795.1. NCBI lineage: Eukaryota > Metazoa > Chordata > Mammalia > Artiodactyla > Ziphiidae > Hyperoodon > Hyperoodon ampullatus. The sequence goes on from NC_136914.1 coordinate 88,735,293, forward strand.
ATCAGTGCTGGCAATCTATATTAAATGCTTCAATCCCAATTTCTTATTTTGTTTTTTGCCAGTATTCTCTTAACCTGAATAGTCCTTATAAATGCAGTTGTTTGCTTCTTACAGTATAAGCATGGAGGAATGTGTAGTAATCAATAGAGTCCTAGCATTTCACTGTGCTGAACAATATTTTTTAGAATTAAACATCCATCATGCTTTAGAAATACTCCAACAGATTGTCTTTCTAAATTGTGCCTTAAACAGTGGTTGTCCCTCTCTCTGCAAGCTCGGTGAAGAGATAATATATCTTTTGGGGTCAGGCGATGCTCCAATTTCCCCTCAGTAGACCTTTTAATTGCAAATAACTTTTCTTAAATGGATTCTCAAAATTCTTATTTTTAAATCAAAGAAAACAAGAGAAGAATTTTTATGTGCACAAAGCATTCACTTTAGCACTTCCTGCAGGATAGCTCATTTAAATGTGTAGGAATCCTGACACTCTCATTGCCAAAGATCCCCCCAGGGCACAAGAACCTTCAAATAATCAGGTCTATGTTAGGCACAGCACTACGAGAGCATGATTGGAAGAAAATACATTACAGTCTAATATGCTACACGTTTTCTTTCTTGTTTTTATTTATTTATATTTTTCTGCGTTACTTTCAAATACGACTAGGTCAGTTAGAATGGAAGTTCAGTTGTAAGACTTTTGCAGGCTCTTTCTAAATATACACTTCATCAGCTTATTAGACCACTGGAGCTAAATGTGGTTACAATAGTTTTGTTTACATTCCTCATCCGTTATTCTCATAATGGTGATGTATTATTACCTGTTCCAAGAGTCAAGAGCCCTCATCTCTGTCTTCACTGAACCTGCTGAAATGTGACATCTCTTGCTTCACATCAGGGGCCAAGATCATATCCCTGTTAATTGTTAGTTGGATCACGGCACTCAGTGCTCCCGCCCACATCATGCCTCGTGAAAGAACACCATTTCCCTCAAATTCATCCTTTAAACTCCGAAAATCACTTTCTTCAACCACTGTTCTACTGTGTGCCTCAGAAAACCTTAATAATTCTGGAGTTCTCAGAAAATCAAAATCAGCTTTCTACTGTTCTGCTTGTAATCTCTTCTCCCAAGACTTCTAATTTTATTCTCCTGTCCAGTCCCTCTCTATGGATTTGCCAAATTTAATCTCCTTGTTGATTTTTTGACTTTCTGGAAATCTCCCATTCAAGATCCCACTTGCCTCCACGTCTTCACACTCTGGCCCAGGCACGAATCAGCGTGGCAATTACTTGGGAGTTGAGGCAAACTCACTGAGCAGAAAGTGGCCACTGCTTTCCAGCTTCCCAAATTTATGGCATCTAACAGCTCCTCTCCCTGAAGTTTATCAAGCAGTTACAGGATTCATGGCAGCCACAAGTAAGTAAGTCTTTGAGGAATCTAGAGTCTGCATATCAAAATCACTTCTGAGACTCACATAAGCCCTGGATCTGCAGAGATTGTCACAGGACAATCAGCAACAAATTTAATGGTTTCAGAGTTATTGTATTCTATTTTCCTAGGGAGGCAAAAGGAGCTGCCGCCCTGTGGAGGTTTGATCTAGTGTTAGGAGGAACACTTATTCCCCAGTCCTCACATTTTCCTGGGAACACTATTGAAATAACACTTCCAACCCCATTCCCCACTCATTCATGCAAGCATGATAAGCATGCAATATCAAGCATAAGCTTTTCATCCAGAGACAGAGATGAAAGTGTCCCTTTCTGGCTACACTACTGGGGTTCCATACATATGAAACAGTGACAACGAGTATGTGTGTCTATCTGCAGGCCCCAATATTCCTGGGGTGAATTATTAGGAAGCCTGACCATGATCACACATGTAAGCCACATTCTCCAATCCAGCTTGGTCAGAAATGAAACATATTCTAATCACCGTATGTCTGCTTCCTATGTCTATGTTTTCTGTGAGTTTAGGAGGGGAATAAAGGAGTCTTATTACTGGCCTCATAGACCTTCAACAGCTAAAGAGAAGGAATTACACATGTCTTTCACCCAAAATGTTGAGTTTCAGTTGATTAGGACTGTGTGAAGTTTAAGGCCCTCAATTTGAATCTGAATTCTGTCATTTACTATCTTTATAATATGAGGCAAGTTATTTAATCTCTCAGTGCCTCAGTTTCCTCGGTTGTGGATTCAACAAAAATTTTCCCGGACTGGGGCACAAACCCGTGTCCCCTGCATCGGCAGGTGGACTCTCAACCACTGCGCCACCAGGGGAACCCTCAACTAAGATTTAATGAGCACAAGGTCTGTGCCAGATACTGTTCTAGGATCTGAGGATACACAATGTGCTCATACACAAAGAGAATAAAAAGCATTCATGGAGCTTTCATTCTGTAAAATTGAAAGAGTTCTACAACATAAGGTCAGTATAAGAATTAAATGAGTTGGTATATAAAATGTACTTACAGTGGTACCCAGAGCATAGTAAGCACTCATCAATTAGTAAGCACTCAATAAGTGATGGTGATGATGATGATGATGGTGATGATCTTTGCTGCATTTAGGGAAGCAAAGCCAACTCTAAATCTTGCTATTAATGCAGTTATTTCTCTGTGATTGTCTCTGAGCTTCATTCAAGATGCCCCATAATGCATTGATGATGGTCACAAAAAAAAAAGTCATAAATTCTGATTTCTATACTCCAGTCTCAAACCCTACACTTAGCTCCTTAGAGGATACTGTTATTTAATATGCTATGCTATGTCAGGAGGAATTGAATTTTTCTGACTTTGAAAGTACAGGGGTTTCATTTTTGTCTGTGTTTTGTTTTGCAACATTCAACTAAAACATGCTTTGCATATCGTACTTTCAACTTGATTGTGGTAGACAACATTGAAAACATTTTCTCATGGTCTTCAATGTGGCAGTAGGACACTGCTAAATAAATACATCTGTGAAGTCAATGAGAATGTGGACAAAACAGAACTGTCATTTCTTTAAGAATATTCTAACCATTTCTCAGTTTCACACACTGGCTAATTAGGAATTCCAGGTGTGAATGCTTGCTGGGTTGGTTCTAGTATATATGTGGCTACACTAGCACACTCCTGCCCCTACATCCATGCATAACCACCTTCTGCAATGCAACTGATCTAGATTCAACTCAGAGGGAACTCTCTACACACTCTTCTAACAGAATCCTTTCATCTGCATGCCATGTCAGTTATGAGGATCTTATGTACTAGCTTGGTTACTTGTTAGAATTGTCCATGTTAATTCCTACCTAAAAATATGTGACAGATCCATTTATCTTAGCCACATTAATGTTCTCTATGTAAGGACTGATGATGAATTGTTTTCACAGGTAATGGATAACTCTCAAACACAGCTCCTTGTCTTAATACATTCATTCAACTATCAAAAAACATGTCTATTATTTACAAGTGCTGTGATCTGCAATTCTGTCTTCATTTTGAAACAGGAAATGAAAGCCTGGATAATTTAAATATAGTGATAAATTTAAATTTAAATTTAATTTAAATTTAAATATAAAGATAATAATGAGAAAAGGCATTAACTAAAATATTTTCCTCCTGACAAAGTCTATCAAACTATAGACACTGGTTTGCAAAAGTTGACCAAAATTTGCCCATTTATGTTGTAAAGTCTAATAAAAGTCACTCACTGTAAATTTAAGGATATATTCTGAAACAAAATCCTTATGGGATTTGACATTCTCAGGCATATTCTCTCTACTACTGTTGTAAAATCTAATGCAAATCACTCACTCCAAATTTAAAGAGATAATCTTAAAATAAATCTTAATTGGACTTAACATTCTCTGACAATTTAGGGCTCACCTTCAATTGTGGACACTCATGATATCCATGACAATCACTGTAGAAACGGCACTGTCAGCCCCATCAATTATCAGATGATTGAAAGGTGTCATACCTTTCTTTACTCAGTAATGTGTTGCTAAAACAACACATCTACAATTGCCTGTTTCTAATATATTTTTAATGTACCAAGTAATATTTTTTAAAACTTTTGGTAAGTTCTCTAATTGTTTATAACTCTATTTTTTAAAAAAATAATTACTTTCAACAAGGAAGGACCCCTCATATAGTGATTTTTATTTTTGTATTACAATACAATGATAAATGAGAGCATGGAAGATCTATAAGAGCAGTGGGAGCTTCACTCACATCCCTGAAAAGAGAGGGGAAGAAAGAAGAACATCAACTGATGAAAAGAAGATTCCCTTCTCCTGTCCTACTAGCTCTGGGAGCAGTGAAACCAGAAAAAAAATGCCTTATGGTTCCTTGGGAATCTGATTTGTTCAGGAACTCCAAAAATAATAAAGACAACACTCCTTAAAGCTTGAAAAAAGAAACTTCATTAAAAAAAAACACTGCTTTGCATGGTACAGGTTAACTTACATTCCATCCAGCAAGAAAAACATAGTTTGGAAACAGAACTAGAATTTTAAAAATGTAGATGAAATCATTATAATAAACCATAAAAAGCTACTAAGTAAAAGATTTAAAATTGTCTCTAAAATTTTAATGATTTGTTGTAAGCGTCTGCCATATAGTTGCTGGTCATTATTCAGAGGAGAGAATTTAAGCCTTAGCAGACTTACATGCAGTAAAGGAATGGTTTGCAAAAGGACAAAAGATGATAAAGTTAAACTGGTTTATTCGATTATTAAACATTTACTGAGTGACACTCTATGCAGGATGCTGTGTTAAGTGCTGTGCAGATTAAACAATCAAGATGACTTAGTTCCCATATTCAAGAAATTCATAATCTACTCACGAAGCTAAGGCATGCACAGAAGTCACGGTAATTCAGATCATCCCTATTTAAGTAAAATTAAGCAGTTTTTACCCATTTGCCTAAGTCAAAAACCTTTGAGATATCCCTGATTTTTCATCTTCTCTCACCTCATCTGGTCTAACAAGTGTTATTTCCACTATCTGCGAGACATATCCAAAAACAGATGTTTTTTAAAAATGAATAAAGCTGCAATAGATAAGGCAGATGATAAGGGATGGATAATAAATGTAGGGAATGAAAAGTAAAGTATTTCAACAAGACAGAGAGGAGATAAGTGACAGGGGGAGTATTAAGAAATAGTGGATGCACACTATTATATATAAAATAGATAAACAAAAAGGACCTACTGTATAGCACAGGGAACTATACTCAATATTTTACAATAACCTATAATTGAAAAGAATCTGAAAAAGAATATATATATATATATATATATATATATATATATATATATATGTACTTATGTATAACTGAATCACTTTGCCGTACCCTCAAAACTAATACAACATTGTAAATTAACTATATTTCACTTAAAAAAGAAGAATTAGTGGAGACAACTAATCAGTAAGCATTAATGGACAGAGCTAGGAGATGTTTACACCTGCAGAGGCAGAGCGGGCATGAGATCTCTAATCTAAGAAAAGACTTTTAAAAAAGGCACACAAGGGCAGTTGAACTCCTGGGGAAAGATGAGACCGCCATCAGGAATGAAAATGTAAGCAAGAAATATTTCCATGTATTAAAGGGGAAAGAAAAGAGGTCATCAGAGAGAAAAGAGGCAGAAACACACTAATACTAACTAAAAATTATGACAAGATAATGGCCTATTTGAGAATATATAATGACATAAAACTAATTTAAAGAACAATTTAGCAATGGAAGGCTTAAAGAAAAAATAATTTTATTATATAGAATTTCTAATGTGTAATAGTTTAGCCTTTCAGCTATAAAGTTAGTATTCTGAGAATACTTCATAAGACATTTAATAAAGATATCAAGAACATTAACAACCCTAAAATGGTTTTAAAAGACATCTATTCAATATAGGCAAGGGTGATAAAAATAAAATTAAATGTTATGAAAGTATTACTAATGAACTTTAAAAGTCAGTCATTTTAGAATGTATAATTTTATTTATATTAATGGCAATTTTGAGCCATAACTGACATCTAAAATGCATTGTTGGATATAATTCAACTTTTCCAGGACAACTGTAAGGGAAAAAAATGCGTTCACATACAATGGTTTAAAACTACAATACCCACAGCTGGTAATCTTGTCACATAAAAACTAAAATGAAATTTCTTTATCTCTTGCTAAGGGTTCATAAATAAGATATTCTGTAGATCAAGAGTCACGTCAATGTCATATCATCCTGTAGATGGCTTGTCATCACCTCCATGAAATGTTCATTCCTACCCAATTAAGGAGCATGTAAGATGCCAAAACTTGGAGTTAGAGAAATCTAAATTCAAATCTGAGTTATATACCAATAATCTTGTGGACCTGTGCACACATCTTAAATTGTGCTGCAGTTTTCTTACAGATGAGGCTCAGAATGCTCATCTGACGACATCCTTGTAAAATTAAATGAAGTGATGTCTGTAAAGTGCACTGTGCTTGGCACAGGTTAAATAGTAAAAAAAAAGAAAAAAAAGATATATTTTAAGTTGGTAATAGAAATTATATTAGTTTTATATTGGTTAACAAATTATTACAAACTTAACAGCTTTAAACAGCATCCACTTAGGAAGTCCAGTTTAGCATATGTGGGTTCTCTGCTCAGGGTCTGAGGTGGAAATCATGGTGTCAGCTAGGCTGTGTTCCCTTCTGGAGACTCTGGGGAAGGATCAGCTTCCAAGCGCATTCAAATTGTTGACCTTGCAGCTGTAAAACTAAGGTCCCCATTTCCAGCTGGCTGCCCTGTCTCATCTCCTTGAGGCTGTCAACATTCCTTGCTACGTGGCCCTCTCCGGCAGTGGAGAATCTCCAGGTCAAATCCCTTTCCTGTTTCAAATCTCCCTGAATTCTCTATTTCTGACCATCTCCGACCTCCAGAACCAGATTTAAAGGGCTAATATTATTACATCAGTCCCTCCTGGATAACTTTCTTTCCTTAAGGCAAAGTGCCATATAACAAAACCTAATCGTGGGATTGATGCATTCATAGTCCCAGGGATTACAAAGGACTTATAAAACATGCAGCAGGAATCGTGGGAGATATCATAGAATTCTATCTACCACAGCATTGTGGCAACCGTCTTAATAATTGTCTACTGTATAACACTTTCAATCATTTTAAAAACTTACCTTTTTTAAAGTTTGAAGAAACCATAAGTAATTATGATTAGAAACCTCATAAAATCCCTTAAGTTATTATATCATTAATGTTTAACTATATTTACATACAGGAGATACAACATATTTATGGGAGCTTGAATTGCTAAAGAAAATCTAGAAGAAAGTAGATTACCATTTACTTGCCTACTCATGCTTTCTCAGAGACATCTTATTCCCATGCTTTCTTCTGTACTTCAATAAACGTAACCTTGAAAAGCAGAAATTCCCTTTCATTTAATTCCAATGTGTGACAAAAAAACACCATGCAATTCACAGATTCTGACAAACTTCTGAAGTTTGATTCTGCAACAAGCTTCTACTGGAAAGGCACCCACAAAAGGAAAAGTTTAATCATAGTTAACCCTAGGATAAGTAGTTAAATATCATCCAATTCCATGAATTCTCTTAGAAAAAATAACTACTCGTGTCCTGTTTTTAAGGGAACTCTCATTTAAACTCATTATTTCCTAAACTGTGAACAAATCTCCACATTATGACATATTAGCAATAATCAAAGGGCAATTGGGAAGCTGGCTACTAATAAACACAAACCATATGCCAGGTACTTTTATGGTAACATTACACACATATTTCATTTAATCTTTTTAACGTTCTTAAGAATGTTGGTTATTTTATACCTATTTTACCTTTGAAGAACCTGAGGCTCAGGGAAGGTAACTAATATGTGCAAAAACTGTATAACTAGAACGTGTTAATGCCAGAATACAAACCTAGGTTTAACAGACTCCAAAGCCTAATCTCTTTCCTGGGTACACTATACTGCCTGGTAAGATTAACATGGGTCAAATGGGCACAAAGGAAAATGCATCTAGGAGACAGGGTTCTTGCATTTAATATTCCTTCATTTCTTTGGTTTTTATTGACTTATCCTTCTTTCTTGTGCCATGTTCTTCAAATATGATTTACAACAAGCTAACCAAAGCTGAAATTTATAAGACTGATTGCATCATTGCATTATTAATTCCACAAATAATCTAAGTACTAATAAAGCAATGCTGAAATAATCTGCCTAAACGACATGGTCTTCTTGTGTCCTTCTCATTAGCTATTCTTGAGCATAATAAGAGCAAAAGCTGTGATTCACATCAAGTAAGGGGTAAAACCAGCAGAGTGAGAGACAAAGATTCTAGCTTTAATTCAACAATACCCTAAGAGATTGTACTACTAATCAATGTCCTTTCTGTCCCTTCATATCTGAACACAGATCCAAGTCCAGGGTATATGTCAAAGTCAAGGCTGACCAAGAAATGTGATAAGGAGACCCCCTAATCAAATAACTGAGTGGGATTGTAAACCATCCTTCACCTTCCAGAGGTACTTACCCAGAGGCCCCCAGAGCAGATATATTCTCATTACTATCCACTATCTCTGTTGCATTTCAGGGTTCTTAATTCCTGATTTATCAGATAAAAGTTATGGAGAAACATGCCTGCGTCAGAATGCACATTCTATCACAACATAATTATGTGATAAAGGGCAAATAAGTGGTCTCTTGCTCTCATTTTCTTAAAGAGAGAAAAAAGTGGAGATCATCAAATTACTACCTTGTGGACTGATAATGAGTATTAAATCATAGGTGAACTGCTGAGCATATTACCTGGCACTCAAAACATTTTGGATATTATTATTATTAATTTATTATGATCAGCATCATTTTATAATGTAGCCTCTGCAAGAAAACTGCAAGGCCTTTGTAGACCTAAAAGAGAGCCTCTGCAAGACAACTGAAAAATTTCAATCGTCCATATGAAACTAATGATGGTTCTGCATAATTTCAACAAGGAAAAACATTTAGACTTATGCTACTTGGGCTTTTGAAATATATTTTTGTAGTTTTGTTTTTGTTTCTATCACATGCAACTAGTGGCTCTTCCAGTGCTTCTGTTTTGGAGTTAGAATGTGGTGCTGAATGCCCTACAGACAACAGAAACCATGGGGCCTTTGGTTCACAATCATCATTCATATGGTTCACCCAATGCAGCAAAAGTGAAGGCCACAGAATTAGTTCTTTTACTATATTAAATCCAAGCACATCCTAATGGTTCTAATTCTATGTGCTATTGAATTTAAGGACTAGCAGAGCAATTGAACATATATGTCAATCAACTGTGTTTCTAAGAAGAGTGACACATTGGAAGAAATGCTGGAGGTCAAAATCACTAATATTTAAAGATAAAACTCGATATAGCCTCATCCACCAGAGGGCAGAAAGCAGAAGCAAGAAGAATTACAATCCTGCAGCCTGTGGAACAAAAACCACATTCACAGAAAGATAGACAAGATGAAAAGGCAGAGGGCTATGTACCAGCTGAAGAAACAATATAAAACCACAGAAAAACAACTAAATGAAGTGGAGATAGGCAACCTTCCAGAAAAAGAATTCAGAATAATGATAGTGAAGATGATCCAGGACCTCAGAAAAAGAATGGAGGCAAAGATCTAGAAGATGCAAGAAATGTTTAACAAAGACCTAGAAGAATTAAAGAACAAACAGAGATAAACAATACAATAACTGAAATGAAAACTACACTAGAAGGACTCAATAGCAGATAACTGAGGCAGAAGAACGGATAAGTGAACTGGAAGACAGAATGGTGGAATTCACTGCTGTGGAACAGAATAAAGAAAAAAGAATGAAAAGAAATGAAGACAGCCTAAGAGACCTCTGGGACAACATTAAATGCAACAACATTCATATTATAGGGGTCCCAAAAGGAGAAGAGAGAGAGAAAGGACAAGAGAAAATATCTGAAGAGATTGGAGTCAAAAACTTCCCTAACATTGGAAAGGAAAGAGCCACCCAAGTCTAGGAAGTGCAGTGAGTCCCATACAGGATAAACCCAAGGAGAAACACATCGAGACACATAGTAATCAAGTTGGCAAAAATTAAAGACAAAGAAAAATTATTGAAAGCAGCAAGGGAAAAACGACAAATAACATAAAAGGGAACTCCCATAAGGTTAACAGCTGATTTCTCAGCAGAAACTCTACAAGCCAGAAGGGAGTGGCATGATATACTTAAAGTGATGAAAGGGAAGAACCTACAATGAAGACTACTCTACCCAGCAAAGATCTCATTCAGATTCGACAGAGAAATCAAAAACGTTAGAGACAAGCAAAAGCTAAAAGAAATCATCACCACCAAGCCAGCTCTACAAAAAATGCTAAAGGAACTTCTCTAAGTGGGAAACACAGAGAAGAAAAGGACCTACAAAAACAAACCCATTACAGTTAAGAAAATGGTAATAAGAACATACATCCTGATAATTACCTTAAACATGAATGGATTAATGCTCCAACCAAAAGACACAGGCTTGCTGAATGGATACAAAAACAAGACCCATATATATTCTGTCTACAAGAGACCCACTTCAGACCTAGGGCCACATACAGACAGAAAGTGAGAGGATGGAAAAACATATTCCATGCAAATGAAAATCAAAAGAAAGCTGGGGTAGCAATACTCATATCAGATAAAATCGACTTTAAAATAAAGAATGTTACAAGAGACAAGGAAGGACACTATATAATAATCAAGGGGATCAATCCAAGAGAACATATAACAATTATAAATATATATGCACCCAACATAGGAGCACCACAATACATAAGGCAACTGCTAACAGCAAAAAATGAGGAAATAGACAGTAACACAGTAATAGTGGGGGACTTTAACACCTCACTTACACCAATGGACAGATCATCTAAAATGAAAATAAATAAGGAAACAGAAGCTTTAAATGACACAATAGACCAGATAGATTTAATTGATATTTATAGGACATTCCATCCAAAAACAGCAGATTACACTTTCTTCTCAAGTGCACATGGAACATTCTCCAGGATAGATCACACCTTGGGTCGCAAATCAAGCCTCAGTAAATATAAGAAAATTGAAATCATATCAGACATATTTTCTGACCACAACTCTATGTGATTAGAAATGAATTACAGAGAAAAAAACGTAAAAAACCCAAACACGTGGAGGCTAAACAATAACTTACTAAATAACCAAGAGATCACTGAAGAAATCAAAGAGGATATCAAAAAATACCTAGAGACAAATGACAATTAAAATATGACAATCCAAAATCTATGGGATGCAGCAAAAGCAGTTCTAAGAGGGAAGTTTATAGCTATACAAACCTACCTCAAGAAACAAGAAAAATCTGAAATAAACAATCTAACCTTACACCTAAAGGAACTAGAGAAAGAAGAACAAAAAAAAAACCAAAGCTAGCAGAAGGAAAGAAATCATAATGATCAGATCAGAAACAATTGAAATAGAAACAAAGAAAACAATAGCAAAGATCAGTAAAACTAAAAGCTGGTTCTTTGAGAAGATAAAATTGATAAACCATTAGCCAGACTCATCAAGAAAAAGAGGGAGAGGACTCAAATCAATAAAATTAGAAATGAAAAAGGAGAAATTACAACAGATGCCGCAGAAATACAAAGCATCCTAAGATACTACTACAAGCAACTCTATGCCAATAAAATGGACAACCTGGAAGAAATGGACAAATTCTTAGAAAGGTATAACGTTCCAAGACTGAACCAGGAAGAAACAAAAAATATGAACAGGCCAATCACAATTAATGAATTTGAAGCTGTGATTAAAAATCTTCCAGCAAAGAAAGTCCAGGACCAGATGGCTTCAAAGGTGAATTCTATCAAACATTTAGAGAAGAGCTAGCACCCATCTTCTCAAACTCTTCCAAAATATTGCGGAGGAAGGAACACTCCCAAACTCATTCTATGAGGCCACCATCACCCTGATACCAAAACCAGACACAGATACTACAAAAAAAGAAAATTACAGGACAATATCACTGATGAATATAGATGCAAAAATCCTCAACAAAATACTAGCAAACAGAATCCAACCACACCTTAAAAGGATCATACACCATGATCAAGTGGGATTTATCTCAAGGATGCAAGGATTCTTCAGTATACACAAATCAATCAATGTGATACACCATATTAACAAATTGAAGAATAAAAACCATATGATCATCTCAATACATGCAGAAAAAGCTTTTGACAGAATTCAACACCAATTTATGATAAAAACTCTCCAGAAAGTGGGCCTAGAGGGAACCTACCTCAAGCTAATAAAGGCCATATATGACAAACCCACAGCAAACATCATTCTCAATGGTGAAAAACTGAAGGCCTTTCCGCTAAGACCAGGAACAAGACAAAGACGTCCACTCTCACCACTATTACTCAACATAGTTTTGGAAGTCCTAGCCATGTCAATCAGAGAAGGAAAAGAAATAAAAGGAATACAAACTGGAAAAGAAGTAGTAGAATTGTCACTGTTTGCAGATGACATGATACTATACATAGAGAATCCTAAAGATGCCACCAGAAAACTACTAGAGCTAATCAATGAATTTGGTAAAGTTGCAGGATACAAAATTAATGCACAGGAATCTCTTGCATTCCTGTACACTAATGATGGAAAATCTAAAAGAGAAATTAAGTAAACACTCCTATTTACCATTGCAACAAAAAGAATAAAATACCTAGGAATAAACCTACCTAAGGAGACAAAAGACCTGTATGCAGAAAACCATAAGATACTGATGAAAGGAATTAAAGATGATACCAACAGATGGAGAGATATACCATGTCCTTGGATTGGAAGAATCAATATTGTGAAAATGACTATACTACCCAAAGCAATCTACAAATTCAATGCAATCCCTATCAAATTACCAATGGCATTTTTTACAGAACTAGAACAAAAAATCTTAAAATTTGTATAGAGACACAAAAGACCCCAAATAGCCAAAGCAGTCTTGAGGGGAAAAAAACAGAGCTGGAGGAATCAGACTCCCTGACTTCAGACTATACTACAAAGCTACAGTAATCAAGACAATATGGTACTGGCACAAAAACAGAAATATAAATCAGTGGAACAAGATAGAAAGCCCAGGGGTAAACCCACGCACCTATGGTCAAGTAATCTATGACAAAGGAGGCAAGTATATACAATGGAGAAAAGACAGTCTCTTCAATAAGTGGTGCTGGGAAAACTGGACAGTTACATGTAAAAGAATGAAATTGGAACACTCCCTAACACCATACACAAAAATAAACTCAAAATGGATTCGAGACCTAAATGTAAGACTGGACACTATAAAACTCTTAGAGGATAACATAGGAAGAACACCCTTTGACATAAATCACAGCAAGATCTTATTTGATCTACCTCCTAGAGTAATGGAAATATAAAGAAAAATAAACAAATGAGACCTAATGAAACTTAAAAGGTTTTGTACAGCAAAGGAAACCATAAACAAGATGAAAAGACAACCCTCAGAATGGGAGAAAATACTTGCAAATGAATCAACAGACAAAGGATTATTCTCCAAAATATATAAACAGCTCATGCAGCTCAATATTAAAAAAAACAAACAACTGAATCCAAAAATGGGCAGAAGACCTAAATAGACATTTCTCCAAAGAAGACATACAGATGGCCAAGAAGCACGTGAAAAGCTGCTCAACATCACTAATCATTAGAGAAATGCAAATCAAAACTATAATGAGGTATCACCTCACACCAGTTAGAATGGGCATCATTAGAAAATCTACAAACAACAAATGCTGGAGAGGGTGTGGAGGAAAGGGAACACTTTTGCACTCTTGGTGGGAATGTAAATTGATACAGTCACTATGGAGAACAGTATGGAGTTTCCTTTAAAAACTAACAGTAGAATTACCATATGATCCAGCAATCCCACTACTGGGCATATACCTAAAGAAAACCATAATTCAAAAAGACATATGCACCCCAGTGTTCATTGCCGCAATATTTACAACAGCTAGGTGATGGAAGCAACCTAAATGCCCATTGACAGATGAATGGATAAAGATGTGGTACATATATACAATGGAATATTACTCAGCCATAAAAAGGAATGAAATTGGGTAATTTGTTGAGACCTGAATGGACCTAGAGACTGTCATACAGAGTGAAGTAAGTCAGAAAGAGAAAAACAAATATCGTATATTAACACATATATGTGGAACCTAGAAAAATGGTACAGATGAACCGGTTTGCAGGGTAGAAATTGAGACACATGTATAGAACAAACGTTTGGACACCAAGGGTGGAAAGTGGTGGGTGGTGGAGGTGGTGGTGGGATGAATTGGAAGATTGGGATTGACATGTATACACTGATGTGTATAAAATCGATGACTAATAAGAACCTGCTGTATAAAAAATAAAATTAAAAAAAAATAAAAAAACTACCTCCAATCACACTATTTAATATTAAGGCTAATTATCAATTATTTGAAATCTTTAAATTATTGATAAAAAAAGGTAAAACTCATTGTTAAATGCATCAAATGTATATGAGAACCCCAAATAAGGAGCTACCCAAAATACCAACAAGTCTATGTATTTTTATGTATATGAGCATTGGATTCACATACATAGTCAATTGACAGATAGTGAATTCTAGGTATTCTGACAGGCACTGAGGACACAGTAGCAAAGACATGGCCTCTGCTCCTCATCCAATTAATTCCACTGTCCCTGGCAATTACTGTCACAGAGGTTTGAGATTGCAGGCTAACACTTCAGACTATCTCCTCTTAAATCCCTGCAATTTGAGCTCTGGCTTCCCATGCCTGGGAGTTGGGGAAGAAGGTTTTGAAGGTGTATCATATCAATTTGTCAAAAAAGCATAACAATTAACTCGTAAACACACTAAACATGTTACCCACAAAACATAGTTCCTGAATTATTTCTTGAAATAAGATATGACTGTATCACCAAGCAGTGCATATTATTTGTCACTACTGAAAATGAGTTACACCCTGAGAAATGGGTACTTCTTGCTAAGAATGGTATCATTAAGCTGCCAAATATCTCCAATTCTTCTACTCCTGAGTTAATGGTAGAGTTGTACTTCTCTGCCCCCTTGAAGTTAAACATGTCTATATGCCTTCCTTTGAGCAAAGAATCTGAGCAGTGACATTGTGTCACATGTGGGCAGAACTTTAAGTGACAATTGCTCCTGATCACATGTCTTTTCCCTGACACAGTGACCAGCGATATTTTAGATGGTGGAGGTCCATCAGCCTGAGACCATAAGGGATGATGATGGGTAGGCGAGCCCAACCCTTACATACCCGTCGCACCTCAGTGGATAGTGTTGTGTCATGAACAAGATAAATAAGGGAGAAATAAGACATATTTTAAGCTGAGAGTTGTTACTTCAGCATAAGCCAGTTAATTCAGACTAATACCTTAGTAAAGAAAAGTAGGTCTCGGACCCTATAAAATTGACAGCCATCTCAGAACAGTGGACAAAAGCTCCTCTTTGAAGTTATTGAGGAAAATGCTAGCCAGACTCATCTGGTGACAGACTGATCTTACTATACACATTTATTTTTCCTTTTTAATTAAAAGGTTACAAGTAAAGTCCTATGAGAGAAAAGAGGAAAACACCATCATTTTTAACCAGAAACTTAAAGATAGATAATTCAGTCCAGCACGGGGACTGCCTGCATCAGAATCAAGAACATTTGATGAAATGCAGATTTCTGGGCTCAAACAAAAACTGACTGAATTTTTGAGAATGTGTTAAATTTGCATTTAACAAATTCTCCAACTGATTCCTTCACATCCTTCATTAGAAATCTTGGTTTAGGACTAGGGCCTGCAAACTAATAATACTCAGGTGTGTGTTGTTTGCGTTACACAAGATTTTGTTTTGATTAGCATTAGAATTGGTTGGTCTTTAAAATTAAGAAACTTCCCATGAAACCTGATATTTCCAACAACTTGTGAAAAATAATTGGAGTATCTGGCAACTCTAATCTCAAACACTTATACAGCCATAATCAGATAAAACTTAACCCTCTTTAAACAAGGAATGTACCTGCTCCAGTTCTTCAGTTGTCATAATGTCAACCCATTTTTTACCTGACCTGCCCAAGAAAAGCATTAGGGTTTGGGTCCCCTTATTCTGGTTTCTGGAAGCTATGTTATACAGACTGGAGGTTATGCTCTGGAAAGTGGGAAAAAAAGAAAGCCATTGGAGAGTATTGAGCAAAAGAATTACACAACCAAATCTAGTTTAAAAGTAAAAATCTGGCAATATGGAGAACAGGGTAGGGCTAGATTTATATACACAAGTGTTTTGGGGGACAGCACATTATTTACTTGCAAGGCAGGTAACTTAACTGAGTGACATGAGCTGAATGAGATCTCCGGCTAAAGGTGGAGGACACACCTCCTGTAACAGGGAAAGCCATTACTTAGTTTCAATTGCTGTCATCAACTCAATTTCAATTTCAATTTCTGGCATCAGGAATTTTGGCCTAGATTCACCAAATCTGCCATTTTTGAAAGAGAAAGAAATCCACACTTTTATTGGAAATGTCCTAATTTTTTTTAATAAATTTATTTATTTTATTTTTGGCTGTGTTGGGTCTTCGTTTCTGTGCGAGGGCTTTCTCTAGTTGTGGGGAGCGGGGGCCACTCTTCATCGTGGTGCGCGGGCCTCTCACTGTCGCGGCCTCTCTTGTTGCGGAGCACAGGCTCCAGATGTGCAGGCTCAGTAGCTGTGGCTCACGGGCTTAGTTGCTCCGAGGCATGTGGGATCTTCCCAGACCAGGGCTCGAACCTGTGTCCCCTGCATTAGCAGGCAGATTCTCAACCACTGTGCCACCAGGGAAGCCCTGTCCTAACTTTTAAATGTTTTAAGCTAATTATTTATTTAAAAGCAAAAATAAGTTAAACAATCAGGTTAATATCTGTGTATTTGAGGATCACAGAATTGGAGTCAGGAGACTGGAAAAGAGTAAAGAGAATTTGAAAACTCATTCTCAGATGGATTTTAGCTCTTGTAGTTTGACAAATGTAGATTACCATTAACCATGCAAGAGAACCACAGGAAGAAAAGCAGTTTCAGGTAGCAAAATTATGAATTCCGTTTCTAGAAGTTTGAGAAATGTATATATGGAAGGGCATAGCTCATCAGTAGTCTATTCATTTATTCAACAAATATTATGATTACTATCTACCTTCTAGAAGCATTACACATAGAACAGGGGCTAGAACAACAGACAAGAAGTCATAAATCTCTGACCTTAGGAGACCTTAGATGCCAATAGGTAAAATGGGAGTTACAAGAAAGTATGTTAATTTTATTCCAAGTATAGTAATGGGTGATTTGTTCAACAGAGATGTGTGTGTGAGGGGATGATAGTCATGTAAGGTTACTAGAAAGTACGACGTCTAAGCTGGAACCTAAAGAAAGGCAAATGTGTTCCCAGTAGACTCAACAGCCTGTATAAAGGCCCACAGGCTAGAGAAAGCCAAATACATTAAAAAATAAAAACTGAAACAAGGTCAGTGAATCTAAGCCACTTCATGCAAGATAGCGATAAATAGTGAGCAATGAGGCCAGAAAAGTGAACAGAGGCCAGAGACTGTAAAGTCTGCTACGTTAAATGTTCTGGACTTGATCCTGAAAGCAGTGCGTGGTCATAAAGAGAGTTCATCTGGGCAATAACGAGCAAATTTACATCAGAAAACAGCAGCAGGATGAGAGAGAATCTACATATAGGTTAATATCTGAGGCTATGGAATTGAATGAAATTCTTCTGGGAAAATCATGAAAGTGAAAAGTAATAACAGTTAAAAGGACAGAATCTTGGAGAGCACCCATATTCAAGAAGAGAGAAAATAAAGAGGGACCAAGGACTGAAACAGATGAAGAAATGTGGAGAGACCAAGAATCAGGAAAGAGGTGGTAGATCTATGTTACCAAACAGAGCAGAGAAGCCAAAGAGGGTGAGCTTCGAATAGATGTAGCCATTTACATCACAGAGAGAGAGAGAGAGAGTGTCCATCAATGTCTAGAACACGGGCAATTATAATTTGGCACATTTATCATTACCTCACTTGTACCAACCACTTCCTAATCAACCTTGCTTGGCTTTAAGAGAAGCTCTTAATTGGCATTTTTGTGCACTAGGAGTACCTAGTTTTGTACAAACTCCTAATTGCTAGGAGTTGGAAGGCCAAACAGCCTTTATTCTCTTAGCTCATACTTTATAGAGGCCTAGCAGCTTTATTCTGCTAGCTTGTATTCAGGCCCATACTCTGTCTATTTTTCTACAATGAAGAAAAAATTGGCTTCAGATTTCTGTTCCAAGAACCTTATTTTCTACTCTATTTGCCTTGAAACAAGTCACAAAAGGATGGGAGAAATTTTAGATGGAAAGGGCATTGCAAGTCATTGCTACAGTCTCCTTACCTTCATGTTTTGGAAACTGAGGCACAGAGATAATAATTGGCCTTTTATAAAAATAAAGGGGTTTTTCATAGATAAACTAGTGTTTTTTTTTTATGCTCTCGTACACTGCTTTGCTCTCACAGCCTCTTCTGATCAAAGTAAAGGCCCTTTCCCCTCCTCGTGTCTTTAAAATAAAAATTTAATCAGTTCTTTAAGAACTTGGATTCTCCGGGTTTATAATCTGGTCTCTGTCAGGCACTCTCATACAAACCATGTATAATATTTTTAAAAGGAAATTGCAATTTTCATCTGTCCAAAAAGAAAATTTTGGAGCAACTAGAACATAAAATAATTTAAAGAGAGAGCTCTATTATTTTTCTGCCCTCAAGATTACATACGTGGTAAAATTTTATTTACCACAACACAATATTCAGAATTAAATTAGTTTAATAATCAATTATTTTATAATTTTATAATCAATTAATCAAATTGTATAATCAATTATTTATATTGGATTAATTCACAAGCTTCATGTCAATATTTTCTTTCCCACAACTAGCTAACTGTAATATCCAACAAATCTTTTGAAGCAGTGTTCAAATATCATCATGGCTTCATCACAACATAGTTTTAATTTTTTAAATATAAATAGAGATAGGGATATGTTCTTATTTATATAGAATGTGACAGAATTAGAGTGTACTGATAGCTGGATAGAGAAATTGTATTTAACATACACCATAGACTTTAACGGTCAATCTAGTATTTACTGGCAATTTTGTAAAAGTGTATCATAAGCAATAAATTTATCTATGATTATACTCTGAAAAAAATAAGATTTATCACTGCAACCTTTAGAAACATAAATTGTGAATTCCTAATTATCAGCGTAAACCAGAGGCAGTAATGATAATAATAATAATAATAAGTGAACACTTAGCCTCTTCTTGTCATTGCATTATATTCTGTATGAATGCTCCCTGAGGTTGTACAGCATGGCAGCCCTAGATGAGTACTTTCTTGCTACTAAAAATGTGACCCAAAGACCAGCAGCATTGGCATCACTTGAGGGCCTGTTAGAAACCCAACATCTTGAGATCCACAGAGATATATTGAATCAAAATCTGCATTTTAACAATCACCATCCAGGTTATTCATATGCAAATTAAAGTTTTGAGTACTTTAGGTATATTGACCCATCATTGGAATTAATATTTTCTATTTTACAGAATAGAAAATTAAGGCACAAAATGATTAAGTAACTTTTATTGACATTAGTAAATGTGGCAGGCATTGCCAGTAGCCTACTGAATAGCCAACACATCTTCCTTCTTTCTAATAAATCCTCAGTTTTATAAGGGCAGAAATGTGTCCAACCCCTGGTAGGGCACTCATTTTCCCAGATGCTCTCCTAGCTTGAAATAACTATGAGATAAATATGGAAATCAGCTGCAAGTGCTGGAAAGGATTATTTTTCTGATAAAGGGAACTAATGGAACTGGCACCATCCCTTCATTTCATTCCAGCCTTAACCATGGATATGATAGCTGGAGCTGCAGCAGCCATCTTGGGATCAGAAGGTAACAGCATAAAGGACTGAAGTCACATTAAGGAAGAGGAAGTGGAAAAATAAAAAAAAAGTCTCAGTTCTTGATGCCATCACTTAACAACTCAGTACTAGGAGCCACCTACCTCTAGACTTCTTGTGAGAAAAACTGATTCCCCACTGAAGTCACTGCAGGTAGATTTTTCTGTTGCTTTCAGACAAACGCATCCTTAACTGATAAAAGCTACCATGAGTGGGCTTCCCTGGTGGCGCAGTGGTTGAGAATCTGCCTGCCAATGCAGGGGACACAGCTTCAAGCCCTGGTCTGGGAAGATCCCACATGCCGCGGAGCAACTGTGTCCGTGAGCCACAATTACTGAGCCTGCGCTTCTGGAGCCTGTGCTCCGCAACAAGAGAGGCCACAATAGTGAGAGGCCCGTGACAGTGAGAGGCCCGTGCACCGTGATGAAGAGTGGGCCCCGCTTGCCACAAATAGAGAAAGCCCTCGCATAGAAACGAAGACCCAACACAGCCATAAATAAATTAATTAATTAATTTAAAAAATTAAAAAAAGAACTACCATGATATTCTTCTTTCATCTAGGTTTGATTATTTATTCCAATGTTATGGAACAAGGTTTCCTTTGTTCCAACTGGCATTAAATTTGCACTATAAAAAGCCACTGGGGATTATGATATCCTCTGCTAATGTCTTCTTCAGACAGAAGTATGTAAAGTGTCACATCACCCTCTCTGAGCGGGTGGGGGAAATTACAGAAATGATAGGCTGCAAAACAGTTCCCTAAAGGGAAAGGATTTTGATGAAGAGTCACTTTCCGCCCCACTAACCTTCATATCCACTCACTTAAACATGAACCTGAGCACTTTTCCTTATCTGCTGATAGATTTTGCTTAACCTCCCAAGCTGTTCCAAAGCGGCGGCAACAGTGGCAAAGATTGCAACTGCCCCTACAAATGGTAGCAGTCAGATGCCTGAAAGTGAAATGCTTGTATTAGAAGCTGTCACCAGAAATGACAAAGACTAAATTGGGTGTGGCAGCAGCTAAAGGAGAGTGACAAAGACAGGCAACATCCGTGTAACAAGCAGACCTCCATCTACACATAAATATCTCCATCCTGAATCAGCAACTGGGCCCCACGTGACATCTCATCAGCCCCGTATTTCACAGATAATAATGGAAATGCTCAACGACCCTCCCTGCTAATGCTATGAGTCAGATCATCAGTTTGCTGGCAGCCAAAAACACCTCCAGGAGGTCTGCAGATTATCTGGGGAGCTTGAAAGAATGAGAGTGGAAAGGACTTCTTCTGCTACAGAGATATTCTCCTCACTACTTCATCTGTCTGGTGTCCTCCTTTAAGAATTCAGACACTATTATTCAGATTTATATGTTTTAACAAGTCAATTTTTTTTTTTTTTTTTTTTTTTTTGCGGTACGCGGGCCTCCGACTGCTGTGGCCTCTCCCGTTGCGGAGCACAGGCTCCGGACGTGCAGGCTCAGCGGCCATGGCTCACGGGCCCAGCCGCTCCGCGGTATGTGGGATCTTCCCGGACCGGGGCACGAACTCGTGTCCCCTGCATCGGCAGGTGGACTCTCAACCACTGCGCCACCAGGGAAGCCCTTAACAAGTCAATTTTTGATATTTAATCTATTTTAAATGGCAACATACTGTAATATAAGCACTACTGATCATACAGCTCAGTGTATAGCTTTCCTGTTAGTTCTCTTTGATCCTGTAATTTTGTAATCATTAATGAAGCAAAAGCTACTCAGAATGAGAAACGGATACTCAGTTTTAGTTTTTAGTTATCAAGGGACTTTGTTCTCTTAGTAATGCTCTAATGGCAACTCCCTTTAAAAAGGCTCGACACTCACCCCCATTCCATTATAACATTTTCACCACCTAAACCCACCCATTCACTCTCTTAAGACTCTAGAGTTTCTCTTCCTCTAATAGCTGTTGGATGATTCCTTTGCTATTCTCCAAAGCACAGTCATCAGCTTCACATTTTTTGCTTTGATGATTATCCTCTCACATGCCCTAGATAACTAATTAAATCTACCCTCCCATATTCCCCTCTACCCGACCTGAACACAAGCCATCAATTCCATTTTCTTTTAATTAAGACTTCCTCTCTCTTGGTATCCAAAACTTTAATCTTCCTTGTAAACCTGGCTAGCATTTTAGCTCACTATTTCCTTTCTTGAGAAATTGCAGAGTTTATGCAATCATGCAGCAAAAATGAATTTGTTCCATTTACCCTAATTCTCTGCCTATGGCTGATTTGCTTATTTCTCTTGTAAAGGCTTCAAAAAATTCATATAATTGAAAAACTGTAGACCCTCTAACCTATATATATGAGTAGCAACTCATCATTTTTGCTTCAAAATCTAAAATCTTCTCACGAGTAAATAGGAGTAAAATGGAAGCCTCTCATCTTTTTCTAAAACATTCCATGACGTTTGTCTTCCTCCTCCAAACCACTCCTCCAATTTAAGTCTGGAGCTCTCTTCGTCCAGGGAAGTTTTTAACATGCACATACACACACACACACACACACACACACACACACACCATTCTAAAAGCAACTGATCCTTTTACGTTCTTAATGGAAGTCAAATGCCTTCCCAGTACTTACTAAAATATTTATGTACCACTACAAAACATAACCTAAACAATGGGTTTGGGAATGCTCTTAGGAGGCATTTATAATCTTTATCGTCTCTTCAACCTTCCTTAACTTTGTGGCATAACTCTATTCCTCTACTCAATAGACAAGATCCAATTGTATTACTCAATATATGATATTCCTCAAATATTCACGGAATTTATGAATTATTAACCATCTCCACAAAATAGCTGAAGATAGCAGTATCTTCTTTTTGACATATTTTTCCTCTGGATACTCTATCAGAAGAAGAAAACCTTACCTTTTCTTTTATTATGTTTTAAATCAACTTAGTAATATTCCAACTGAACATGTCCTCTAAGAATCCTGCAATACTTTAATACAGAAAGAATAATGCCACACATACTACTGGGACAGTCTTTGTGCTACATTTTGCATTTATTCCCCTAAAAAGGAGCTACCATCCTGAATCTTAACAAAGGTATTTATAAAAAGAATGCTCTTATAACAGAGTACTGTATTTTTGAATTTTATGCAAAACCATTTTTTATGTTCTTAATGTGCATGTTTTAAATATTAAAACAAACAAAAATTTAAAAAATAAAAATTGACATAACTTAATTCATATTAAATTAAGATGGAGATGGAGTCATACTTTTCCATATGCCAGTTTTTTCATTTGTTAAAAGGTATAATAATAACATACAGAGACATCAAATCTACCTTAATGTAAGTTACTTAAAATTCAAAAACCCAATGGAGAATTTGAAGGGATCTATATGTATCTTATAAGTTGATATCCTTAATTTGATGAGTTTCTATATGAAATCCCTTTAGATTTAAACATTAATTTTATTCTAATGATAACTTACTCCTAAATGAGAAGATCTAAACCTTGAGGAATGAGGGTATTTCAAGTTAGAAACAAGTTTTCAGAATTCTGTGTTGGGTCAGAAACATTAAAACTCAACGGAAATAAACTAAATCCTCATGATATTACAACTCATATCATTTATATTTTTATTTCACAGTTCATGTCTAGTTATTAATTAACTCATCTGTAGCTCAAAACAAATTAAGATAAGGCAGAAAATAAGTTTTCCTTAGAAAGAGAACTGAGGAGTATCCAGAAGTTTTGACTGGAATAAACACTTACCTTTCTACCTCTAGGAATGCCACGGTTACCATAAATACTCTCAACACACCTGCTACAGACACAGAAAGACATGCCCTCTGGATGTTATACTCTTCTGTAGATATCACAATTCTCAGCCTGACAGTAAATATATCAGAAATCACTCTTCTTTTTATGAGAAAAGACTTACACTTCAATTAAGAAAAACATACAATAATTATACAATATTTTTAATTAAGGAGAGAAAGAAGAAACCACTCTTAAGATAGTTGAAAGGCAGAAAGAGCCAAAATATGATATGATATGAATTTCTGCAAAGACTCAGTCCTGTATGGCATAGTATTTGCAGCATTTACAGCAGGACCCAGCAAATCCTTGGCCCTTAGAAAGAAACAATGGAATGAATGAACTAGGCTTATAGAGACAGAAATTGGCTAACTCTAGTTGTATGATGCAAGTAAAAGTGATTTCTTTATTTCAATAGCATGTTCTTATAATGGAACATGTGTTGTACTGTTTTGAGTCATTTTGAGAATCACACTCTACCTACCTTATCTGCCCTCCAAGGGACTTCATCCCCTGGAGACCAACACTACAACTTGTACATCTTTATATCCTGCAGAGTGTCTGGCACATCATAAGCCTTCAATACACATGTGTTAGGGAACAAACTACTAGAATAACTTCATTTGACTCTTTTCATGTTAACACATCAAAAAGTAATGAATTTCTGCCTGACCTAGCTGTTCACTTGGCCATCTCCACTACCAATATAGATTTCTACAATATGATTGGAGCTGTAGCAATCAAAAACTAACACTAACACAAATGGATCTGTCATCCCTATGGTCCAATTTATCCACTGTGTATTAAGGAGTGAAAAAAAGAAAAATGTTGATTGCACCTGAGCTTAAAAGCTGGCAAGAAAACAACAGAGTGAGTGGGGTGTGCTTGTGCCTGAAAAGAGCAAAAATAAAAATCCCTCAAAATTATGACTAAGGGCAATGCCTCTCTAGCAGCAATGGTTGAGAGAAGAAGCTGCTATTAACCAAAATTGTTTTAAGGTGAAAAAAAAAAAGCCTTAGCGTTAGTTCACTGAAACATGGATAGTATTCTCTGGGTCACTCAGTTCATTGATGCTCCCTTGAATTTTGCAGGAGATGATGTTTGGGAAGAAAGTTAGAAAGAATCTAATGCAACCCATTGCTGCCATGTATGCACTCAGTCTAACTTTCCTATAAAATAATCACAAGCTATATATATAGTTAAAACATCAAACTGAGAAAGAGTTCTGCAAAACCTCACTCTAACCATTTCTGAAGAAGCCTGTCTTAGCACCATTCCCTAAGAGGGTAGGCAAGCAACACACAGCTTTAGAGTGAGGGTGTACAGAAACGCTAAGATGTTTCTTAGTCGGCTTGTAATACTAAAAAGAATCCAAAAGTCTGCACATAACATTACTGTGTTTCTCATTTTAGCTAGCATGCACTGTGAGAAAGCCCGTACTATGAAGGAAGCCCATGTCCAGAGTTTCCAGCCTCCCAAACAGCAACCCACTTCAGGCACCTAGTACCTTTCTGCGTTCTGTTTCATGCCTCCCACAAAATAATTTTCAATAAAGAGGAAATGAAAAAAACTTGATATCCATTATTTACATATTAACCCAAAGCTATTTACACACTTCTGTGAAGTCATCCCAATTTATTTTTATTTTCTCGCTCATGAAATAATCAAACTCGGTGTTTCCTGTGACCTTTTCGCAAATGCAAGTGGGTGGAGAAGATCTGGTGGCAGAGAGTGAAAAAGGCTCTGCAATCTTCTCATGCCTAAGAAGGCTATTCCACTCCAGGCACACTGGGGGACCTCAGAAGACCTAGTCAGGAGGGAAGGGAGACTAGATTCTCTGCTGCCTCCTGCCTCTTCAGGAGCATCAGCCCCAATCACAGCTGCTGAATGAGGAGAATGCCGAACATCAGAGCTGTTAAGAGGAGGACCAGTACCTGAAGTTTACTCCACCTCCACCTGAGACAAGAACTTCTTAAGGGCTCAGCTGCTTCCTTTCTGCCCAGCGCACAACCCACTTGTCCCCTGCCCCTTTCAATTCCGTATAGAGGTTTCAGATCATTCTCGGTGTGTTATCTCCTTCCTGATGCCTCTACCACCCTTCACCTCATAAGGTGCTGTCAAGCATCAGACACGCACCCGGTAGCTGCAAGACCCAGAGCTCGTGCCATTCAAGTTCCTGGCACATCCCAGGCTAGGATGATGGACACGCTCAGTTTCATGTCCCTAAAATCATCATCTGCATCTCATAGTGAGGTTTTCATTCTGTAAATATGATTTTGTTCTTATAGGCAAATTGAGTATCATGAACTGATGATGCCCAATTGTTATATGTTACAATAATCTGATATATTTCTTTTGTGATTGGTTTTGTTTCCAGAGATTCTGTAAATATACAAAAGTGTGCTACAAAATGAAACTAATAGCATGAGAAACATACAAATATATCTTTTCTCTGTGCCACACATTTATCCTTTTTTAGAAGTCACAGCTTTTACAAATTAAAGAAAACATTGAGTGATGGACTCTGTTGCATTCATAGTAGAAGTAGTAGTAGAATCAACAATAACAGCAATAATATCTACAAGTATTGAGTTCCTACTCTGTTTGCCGGACGCTCCAAATTTTTTTTTTTTTTGGCGATACACGGGCCTCTTACTGTTGTGGCCTCTTCCGTTGTGGAGCACAGGCTCCGGATGCGCAGGCTCAGAGGCCATGGCTCACGGGCCCAGCCGCTCCGTGGCATGTGGGATCTTCCCGGACCGGGGCACGAACCCGTGTCCCGTGCATTGGCAGGTGGACTCTCAACCACTGCGCCACCACGGAAGCCCCCCAAATTTTTTTAAATTAAATACTTAACAAACCAATAAGTCACATACTTTTAGCCCCCATTTTACAAATAAAGAAACCAAAGCAAGGAGAGGTTGAGTGAAAAGTTTGTAGTTCATATAGTATGGAAACAGAATTCAAATTCAAAGATGCTGGTATTCAGAGGCATTGATCTTAACTACTTCTTTATAAAATAATACGATGCTATTTTGAGGTCAGACTCCCTCTTAGGTTCTGGGAGAGACCAGATTTTTTGTACTAATTTTTGCCCACCAAATATCCTATATTTTATTTTTATAAACTTGAGAGTAGTAAAATTCATAGAAACATGTTATCACCCATCTCTCTACAGCCTGAGGAAAAATATCCAAGAATGAAGTTGGAAACTGACCCTCAGACCCTAAGTCTATAATCTGACATCATGTTTTGCATGGCTTTCAGCATAAAGCTGCTTCAGGTTTTAGAGGACAAAACAAGAGCACTATGTACCAACTCTATCTAGACAAGCTCCTTGAAACAGCTTTTCAAAATGCAGTTAAGCACAGTACTCTATCTAGATTTTCCAGACTGACTCTATAATGTAGATACCAAGCCTTGTCATTTCTAATAGTTGTCATTGTTGAGCACTGTGAATGTTAGCTGTTATAAATATATGAGGCCTGTCTACACTTTCCTTTTTTTCAACGACCCTCTAAACACAGTCCGAAACACAAATGTTGTTCCTTTTATTCAGTTAACAATTTGAAAGCCTCTTATGGAACATCAAAATCCATAGGTGGTACCTGAGTTGTTAGCTCCAATGACTAAAAGGAAGACTAAAGGAAAAATTGATTCAGTTATAAGTTCTAGCTAAGCTGAACATATGGTCTTGGTAGATACATTTCCAGACTTACAAAGGACTAAGCCAACCAAATGCACAAGACCTACTAGTATTTTCTTGGCATGTTTTCAGGGATACTACCTTCTAAGATGATGTTCTCCTTGAAGAACTCTCCTCTGCTATTCCTAATGCTCCTAATACCTATCAATGCATGCCACATTATGCTTTCTTATTTACTTGAACCACACCATATTATTGTGAGACAGACAGGGTAAGTAGAACCTCCCCTCCAGTTTCACAGGTAAGTAAATGATGTCACAGATGGGATAAATGAATCGCCCCAAATCACACAGTTAGTTCAAGACAGAATCACATCTAACATAAACCAGGAGTTGGAATAATTGTAGTGATTGTTTCCATTCACCAAGAAGTCAGCCTAATATGCTGGTGCTAACAGTGAAAGGCCAGTACAGTAATTAAATGATAATTGCGCTGATGATTTTAAGGATAAGGTAAGTTCTATAGTCGATTCTTTTCATGGGACCATACTAAATAACATAAAATAAAATAAATGAATAAAATCAAATTCATTCAAGAAATATTTAATTCCATGCTTACTATGTGCCAGGCACTGTTCTAGATGCTTGAGAACCAGACAACAAAACAGGCAAAAATCCCTAACCTCAATTTGCCTGCATTCTAGCAAAAGAGACAAAAGTAAGCAATTGACCTAATGAGTTAAAAATTATCTTGTATATTAAAAAATAGTAAGTGCTAAGTAAAAACAGAAAAAAAGGCATAAGAAGGAGCAGTTTTACTAAAGGATGAACACATAGTATTTATCACATTGGTCAGGATAGGCCTCATTGAGAAGGTGAGCTCAATGGGTATCCAGGGAAGAGGGAACAGTTGGGGAAAGGCTCCAAGGAGTGTGTGTATCGTGGTGTCTTCATGGAACAGAAAAGAAGCCAATGTGACTGCAGCAGTCTTAGCAAGAAGGAGAGTTGTGTGAGGTGAGGCCAAAGAAGAATAGGAAAACATTATGCAGGACTTTGGAGACCATCGAAAGAAATCTGTGTTTTATTCTGACTGAAGTAGAAAACATTGCAAGATTTTGAGCAGTTGAGTAGTGTGATCAGGGCCTCAGTTTAAAGAGGACCCATAGTTCTGATCACCTTAAGTCTTTACAGTGCTATATGTCAATTATACCTTAATAAAACTGGAAGAAAAAAAAGAAAACCCATAATTAATTATTAAATACCTTAAAATTTTATCATTCGACCTATTGTACAATCCTTTTCATGTATAGAAGTCCCAATTTATCCTCCTCCTCTCAGAATAAAATGCTAATATTCCCATTTTCCCTAAGAAGATATCAAGGCTCAGAATGTCTAAGTAACTTGTCTGGGATAAGAGCTAGTAAGTTGAAGAGCCAGGTGAAAAGAATAACTTTTCTAACTCTTAATACAAAACTGATTGCTCTCTCCTATGTACTCATTTATACTAAGGTTACAAAGGAGAAGTAATAGTAATTGAGATTAATTATTCAGATTATCCATCAATAGAGACGTTCAGTTTGATATATTAAATAGAATCAAACCCATTTTTCCCCTTATTATTAATTTCTGGGGCATAATGATACAAATAATTTCCCTGAACTTTCTATTTGAAATGACATATGAACATTCAGGCTGAGAATTTTGGACAGAGAAGAAACCGTAATAATAACTGAAATTTACAATAGTGTATTTACAAAGGTTTTCAAACTCTTCTAGTTATTGGTATGTATTAACTCTCTACTATATGCCAGTCACTGTGCTAAATCTTTTGCATATATCACTGTATTTAATATTCATCAAAAACCCTGTATTTAATAAACATCAAAACCTAAGAATAGTAATAGTAATCCCATTTTACAGATGACAGATGTAGCCCCAGTGAGGTAAAGTACTGAAAGGTCACAAGACTGCTCAGTATCCCATCTAGAATTTTACCTAAATCACCACAGTCTAAAGTTAGGTTCTCTTTACTCAGCCACACCACCTTCCTGCAGCAGGATGCACAAAGTATCACCTCAACATTCCCAAATAAAAGGTCAGCCAGATGTGAGTAGCTCCATTTTCCAGATGATTAACTGGTCATAGAAAAGTTAATCAAGTATTCAATAAATTTTTTATGGTCACCATATGCAAATCAATATTTAGTTAGTGAGAGTACAGAGGATTTATGATACAATACCTGCCTCAATAAGTTTACGATCTTGTTAAGGTAACAAGAGACACATAAAAAGGTAATAAATAATCCAAGATATCACATAATATGTACAAAACGAGATACAAAGCCAACAACGGCTAAAGAAATTCAACAGAGGGAAAACTGAATCTGGGTGCTTCAATTCAGTTAAGAAAGGACCCACATTGAGGTGGTCTTCACAGGAAAAGAGAGAATGAGGAAGAATAGTTCCAGTGAGAGGGGAATATTTTCCCCTCAAAGGCTAAGGGAGCAGATGTGAATGGATTATCAAGAGAAAATGAATAGATGTGTTTGAAGTACAGGATAGATGGGGGGCAAAGTAAAAATTAAGCCAGAGAAGTCAATTGTAAAAACCTTGATTATCATGTTTGGACCCTATGGGAGGAGGGAAGGAATTGATTGTGTTTAACTGCTAGTATGCTGTGTGCACACTGTAGTTTATGTAATCCTCTCAACAACACTATAAAGTAGAAATACATCATGGCCATTTAATTAATTTATTTTTTTTTTAATTTTTGGGGGTATAGTTGATTTACAATGTTGTGCTAGATTCAGGTGTACAGCAAAGTGAATCTGTTATACATATATGTATATCCACTCTTTTTTAGAGTCTTTTCCCATATAGACCATTAGAGAGTACTGAGTAGAATTCCCTGTGCTATACAGTAGGTCCTTGTTAGTTATCTATTTTATATATGGTAGTGTGTATGTGTCAATCCCAATCTTCCAATTTATCCTTCCTTTACCCCCTGGTAACCGTAAGTTTATTTTCTACATCTGTAACTCTATTTCTGTTTTGTAGATGAGTTCATTTGTACCCTCCTACATGGGAAAGGAAATAGTCACCCAAGTCCAGGAAGCACAAGAGTCCCATACAGGATAAACCCAAGGAGAAACATGCTGAGACACATATTAACTGAACTAAGAAAAATTAAATACAAAGAAAAAATATTAAAAGAAGCAAGGGAAAAGCAACAAATAACACACAAGGGAATCCCCATCATGACCATTTTAAATGAAAGGAAACAGAGATTCCCTGGCCAAGGCACAGTTTTGGATGTGTAGATGGAACAGAAATTCTAATCCAGATCCATCTGCATGCAAGGCCTATATTCCTTCCACTACTCCCTCATCACCATCTACAGAAAGCAATGGGGAGCTATCAAAGGTATTTGATCAAGACAAGAGAGTAATATATGAAAAGTATTGACTAAAAGAAGACTAATCTGACTGTGAAATATTAGCACATGTCCACTATCAGAGAAGGATTGGGGAAGGAAGACACTAGACAAGAAGAGCCACTTTGTCTATTGCATTAACCTACAGAATGAGTGACAAGGATCTATATTCGAATGCTGATGACCAAAGTAAAAAGAATGGAAGAGATATTTAAAAAGAAATATGAGGAGATAAATGGCAATATCCATGTCCTTTAACAGGTAGTTTTTACATCCCAACTATACACCCACAGTGTAAACATTTCTCCTAAAATCTCATAGACAAAATCCAAGATCTAGCTTAAATATCTTAAGTCTTTTTGACAGCACATGATTTATTTAAAAATAATAAAATCTAAGCCTTCAGAAAATATCTGCCTTAGTGCAATCTACCTCTCAAATCACCATCATGAATTATGACAGCCTCATGCTAGGCATAGTTCTGCTGTATGAGTTTGACATTAGTTCCTTGCTATATATGCTAACATGGACAGTAATGCCTTCTATTCATGGTCATTAGAAATGTTAATTACTAAGAAAATATTCTTTTCCTTTAGTTTTTCCTTATTTTAAATTTTCTTTTAACTTTTTATTTTATATTGGAGTAAAGAACTTATTTACAAAATGGAAACAGACTCATAAACTTGAGAGTTTTTTCTTTTAGTAGACTAAGTGTATATTAAACAATTGAATTATCTCTGAGAGATACAATGTATCATACTTCTGAACATTATTCTTCCCCATCACTTCTCTCTTGAAATGCAAGGTACCACTCAGGATTCAAGTCCAAAACCACTATCAATTAAATGGCATATTATTTTTAAAAAACTTAGGTCTTTTCCAACCTTTTTGACTACTGGGCAATGCAAACCATACAATTGCCAAATATGTATAGAATTAACAACCATCTACATTTTTCAAAGAGAGTATTGACATAAACATCCAGGCGTTTAGTCACTACACATCTTTTCAAGCATTTTAATATTGCAAAGTTGCCAACCTGGTAATAATCAGGCTAACTATATAAACCTTCAGTCAGTACCAAGCATTCAACTAATTCGTCTTAACTTTGAATTAGTTATTAAACTGAACATCCTAATAAGTATAACATACATTTGATAAATGTGTGCGTGAAGATATATATATATATATATATATATATATATATATATATATATATATATATATATATATATATCATGTTAGAATTAATAAGTAACAATATTTTGGCTCAGAATCCTTTCAGGAATTACACACCTACCCTACTTATACCTAATCTCCTTAGTACCACCCATCTATGCTAAAGGATAATTAAAATTTAACATATTAACCAAACCTAGTTTCCATTACTTTTATGGATAAAAATAGATTTGTTTTTCTGAGTTGAGAATGAATGTTTAAATTTGAAATCAAACTGTGCCACAGGCCAATAAATTAGGCCTACAGCTAAAGTATATCCAAAATGTCTTTGTAAGTTTCAAGAATGCCAAACCGGTGCTGTATTTTAGAAACGTCACATGCACGTGTAAAGAAATATCATCACAGAATCCTGTGATGATTGCTAAAATTTATCTGGTTGCTAAAATTCAACCTAGATACTCTTTTATATTTTTATGTTTCTCATTTCTATACATCTGTACTAGTGTGAAAATAAGCATCTGCAAAATTCAGTGAAGGAAACGAAAGCTACTATACAAGCATATCTGCCCAATAATGTCACGCTTTCACATAGTCTAAGTTTGAAAAACTTAGTCATTATAAATAAACTAATTTAAAAACTATTCATGCACAAAGTCTGGGCTCTATATGACTTCAGGTAGTCTATAAAAGGTATGTTAAATACATTATGTCTGTATAAAAGGAATCAGAGATAATGTTTATTTCATATACCTTATTTTCTATTACCTATGTTTTTTAATATGTGACAATGCATTCATGTATAAAATGTATTAAAATATAAATATTACCCTTAAATTTTAAAGGCATTATTTTGTGAGCATTTAAGAAAAGGAAAACTATTTTTACCTCCAAGTCCTGGTCTAAGCCGATTATCGTAACCATCCAGAAGTCTGTCTAGAATTCTTGTAAAGATGGTAATGTTATTTTTAGCCTCATCTTCTTGGATGTTAGCCAGCACCAACCTAAACAGATAATTTTACAAGCTGATATATATACATACGTGTGTTTTGCAAGTGCCAACATGCTCTTCCTCCTTGATTTGAATTTTAAGGCTCCCTGAGCTATTAGTGTCACCCGTTCTCCTTCTTTTTTTTTTTTCCACTTCTTTAAATGTCAGTATGTCTATGGGGAAGGTAAACATGCTGTTGGAAATAGATAATAAATACTAGCTTATCAGAGAGTTTGATGCCAAAATTATTTCAGATTTCTATCACTTCGCATTTTGTGTGACCTATTCAATTTTTCTAAAATCCACTCCCTAGAATATATTATGATGATAGATTATCACATGCAGATACTATTAGTAATGTTGTTCTGCATTTGGAAAGGTACAAAAACCAAAGCGACTACTGAAAGAATTCTTCAGTGATTTGAATATTAATTGGAAAATAAATTGCCTCCTTGGAGGCACAGAATTTTTCCATCTTTCTCAGAAATGTCTTTTCTTTTTATGTCTTTTTCTCTTTTAAGCTAAGATGATTTTCTAACTTTGGGTATACCTCCACCCAATGGCCAAGTGCAATATAGACATCAGGGAAACTCCGCTGGCTGTGTTCCAGACTCCAATGAAGTCAGGAGGTGGAGGTGGGCTCTGAAAACATCAGCAGCACACACACAGCTGCAGAGAGTCTTGGAGGAGTACCCCTCCTGACTGGTCTCTGAGGAGAGCAATAGAGGTCATCCAAAGATTAAAATGCCCAGGTACCTTGTGTGTGTGTGTGTGTGTGTGTGTGTGTGTGTGTGTGTGTGAGAGAGAGAGAGAGAGAGAGAGAGAGAAATTTGCGGAAAGAATAAGTGGTCTTAAAATATCACCAGAAGAGGGTTAGAAACAGTGAGTGATTTTCTCCATTATTTCTCCATCAGAAAGCCAGACACCTGGTTTTGTGACATCCAGCAATTTGGTGCAGAAGCAACTGGATGTATAAAACAGAATGTCCCTTTTCACTGCCATTTTTTTTCCCCAGAATGATTCAGAGATTTAAATTACTGGTCCAGAAAAAGAATCATTTATATAATAGAATAAAATACTGGCATGAGCATTACTGGTCAAATATAGAACAGAAAACTAGTAGAAGAAAATATGGTTAAGTACTGAGGATTTTCAATGATTATTAATGGACCACAGTTTGTTCACTCCTCTAAAATCAAAGATTATATGTAACTGCATTCTGATCAAGGTGTATTGTGTGAAATATCATTGACAGAATTCATTTGCATTTAAATGATTACACAGCTAGTAGCTAAAAATAGTCATAATACATCAAAAAATCAGTAACCAACTTCAAGCAAATATCCTCTTGGGAGAAGAGAATATATTAAAATATTGATATAAAGCTAAACATTTTAAAAATTATGTAAGCAAATTAGTTCATACCTCAAGCCTCAAAAGTTTTCATGTTGCCTTAAGCTAACTTTAAAACCAATCACTAAGATGGTCATCAAGTTCCACTTAGAGATTTTCACTGGAAAGCGTTTTTTAATCACATGTCACATTTTCTTTCTAAACTCAATATTAAGATATTAAATGAGGAGCTATTTTCCAATTAAAAATAAGACTTCATAAAGAGATTGCTTCTCAATTCTAGAAAGTATTTTCAAACTTTGACAATTACTGAGACAGGAAAATGAAAATTTTAAAGGGAAATAAAGGTATCATAAAATCATAAGCACTAATTTTTTTAAAGGAATAGTTACATGGACATTATTATGAATCATATTTTAAGTTCTCTGGCATTTAGAAAACCATACCCTAAATTTAGGCAATTAATAAAAGCTGTCCCTTGATGATAAAAAAATTCAGAAAAGACTACAATTAAGATGATGCTATTGAAAACAACAGAAATTAAATTTGATATTTGTAGAATACAGGCAAAACAGAATTTGTTACATTTTCAAAGTAAGTACTTTTAATGACAGTACCATTTTAGAAGTAAAAATTTCTTAATCAATAATTGATTAATAAATCAAGCTTTTGTTTTATTTGTTTGTGATTGTGAAATTGTATAGTACCTCCACCTAGAGGTTTCAGATCCACACATCATTTAGGTTTTCTATGTTGACTGAAAGAGCCAAGACCAAAAGAAAAGAAAGACAGAAAGAAAAAGAAAAAAGAAAAAAATTAACACTCAAATCATTTTAGCTTATGCTTTTCTGTTTGGCTTAAAGGAAAACTGATGGTTTCTTTACTGAACTTTGGTGTTATTATAATTGCATATAACAACCACTTCAATTCCTTGCAAAAATATGCCATCCAAAGGGCACTCTTTTCTTCCGTGATTTATTTTTTTAGAAAATGTTTGTATTCACTTTTGTATTTTATCGCTAAAAACAAGAAGCAGTGAACTTTTAATAGTCTCTGTCACTTAATAGTTCTGCTTCTTGGTACAATATTTTTTCATTAGAAATGATCCTTCAAAATATTTCAGCTTCTGAAAAGCCACCTCTGCATTGATAATATTCAAGAAACACACCTTTACCCTGAATTTAAAATGGCAAATACAGTAAATAATTGTCTCACCTGGCTGGGTCCCACACCAAGAAAACAAGAAGCAGCAACTGCATGTTGCAGATGTTCAGTTTCATCTTCATCACCACTCTTTGTAAAGTCATGGAAGAAAAACAAAATACACTTAAAATTACATTCAGTCCCACCATCCAAATAGCCCAAAAGAATGTCATTTCAACTGGGAATTGGAGTTAAAGATATAGAGATTATTCCAGTGGAGTGTGTGTAGGGTGTGATGACCGGAGGAGGGTATTTTTTCTTTTCTTCTTTTTTTTTTCCTTTCTTTTTTTTTTTTTTTTTTTTCTCTTAACAGAATGATGACCAAATAATCAGACTTTGCTCTGCCAGGAACTTCCCTCAGCCACATCGTCAGCAAACACTGTTTGGTGGACACACACACGTATTAAGAACACACGGGACCCTGCACTGACATTTGAGCTAGAGAAAAGAATGGGTTGGAGGGGAGAGTGAAAAAGAGGAGGAGAAACGGGTATTTCGTGCCACATCCCCTCAACCAAGACCGCCTCCGCGACCACAGCGGGAAAAGCAAGGGGCAGCCAGCCCACTTTTTTCGATTATTCTTCTTTCATTACAATGAACTGCAGTCCTCACGTCTTCACTACTTCACTCTTTTTAAAATAAAATAAAATCACCTCCCTCCCTGCCCATCCACAGTTGCCCAAGACCACGTCTTGGAGGCAGCCGGGTTCGGATTAACTGCTGCGAAACAACGCGTTTGACAGCTGTTCCGGAGCCGAGGACCGCAATCCGTGCCCGAGCGTGAGGCTCTGGGATCCAGCGGAGGCAGGCAGGCAGCGGCGATCACAGCGTGCAAAGTTAAAAGACTATAAAAGAGCCAGGCTAATGTGCTGCCGGGCGGGCGTCTCGGATCTTATTGTAGTTGCAAATAGGCTTCTGGTGAGGAGTATCGAAATTATTTTTTAAACATGCTGGGGAGGAGGGGGCGACCTGAGCCGCTTCGGTTTCCAGGGAGCATCGGAGAGTGAATGGGGGGAGATGAGCCATGCACGGGAGGCAAAGGTAAATGGGGAAGCAAGGGTCCCTGTTGGGACCAACGTGTGCGACCTTACCTGAAACGGCAAGCAGAATTGGGTGTTTTCCTCCCTTTGCCCTGATCTTGAAGAGATAGGAAACTTGAGAGAGACAGACAGACAGACAGACAGACAGACTGCAGCAGCCCGGCGAGCGGGGAGCGATGGGCTGGTAGCAGCCGAAGGAGAGCGCGAGAAGTGGCGGCGGTGCGAGGAGTAGAAGGAGGCGAAGGCGTCCGTAGTGGCGGTGATGGGCGGAGGAGGAGGAAGAGGAGGAGGGGGAAGCGTTGGCAGGAGCTGGCTGGGTGGGGGGGGCGACGCGAGCAGAGGCGCGGTGCGCGCAGGCAGCGGCGGGCACGAGCCCCACGCCTGGAGGAGGAGGAGCCAGGCCCGAAAGGAGGGCTAACGAGGTTCTCGGCAACGCAGGGACGCCCCCCTACCCCCGCCCAGATACCGGGTAACCGCCCACCGCCCGCCGCCCGCCGGGCACCTGCCAGGGCACAGCCCCAAGCGGCGGCGAGCGCCTCTCCCCGCGCCCACGCCGCGCCGGAGGAGCGGAGCCCACTCGCCGCCCGGGACTGCGCCCCGCGGCCGCCCTCAGGGACTCCCTGGAGGCCCCGAGGTTCCAGGGGGCTGCTGGTGGGTGCTGGTGCGGCTTCGGGGTCGCGGTGTGTTGGTGCGGCCCTAGATCCCCGGGACCTCGCCCTGCCGCCCGCCCCCCAGCGTGCCCTGGCTCCGGAGCGACGTGGCTGCCGAGGAGAGGTACAGCTCCCGCTGGAAGGCGAGGGGACTCATCACGCCTGTACTTGGTCATCAGCGCATCCACGCAGGACCAAGTTCGAGGCATGTTGCGTGGAATCAGACAGCAGGAAGTTTCTTTGATTTCCTGCGCCCTTCTGATGTACCACTCATTCCTTCACACTCCTGCAATCAGGACTAATTTCCCTTCAAAGCTCTGAGGGCTGGAGACTTCCCTGGAGCTGGTCAGTCAAGTTATCTGCAGATTATTGGGAAACCCGCTCACTCTCAGCAATTCTTTTCCCCAATATCTTTTCACAAACGTCCTCCCTACCTGGTGATCAAACTCAATCAACCGCTCCAAAAAAGTTTACCTACTCCCTACCCTACCCACCTCCACCCCCAGCAAAAAGGGACCTGCTGGGCTTCTACTACCTCTGCAAATTCTTTCCGCAGCGGGGCGGGGTATGTAACATGTTTTGAGGTTTTCCCCCTTTAGGGGTTTCTGCTGGTGTAGAGACCTGTTGTAATTTCAGTCCCATCGTACACTTTCAGCCTTGTGCTTAATATGTCTCATTTCTCTTCTACTTTATCTGAGGCGATAAAATCCAAACGTGCAACTTGAACAACAACAAAAAGAGAGACATTTTCCACTTGGTACTGCAGGTATGACAGACCGTTATGCACATCCTTCTAAAGCAAAGCAGAATGGGTGTTTGTCTCTTCAAGAAGTTGTAATAAATGGTAGACATTTTAAACGAAAAAAAAAAAGGTATGCTGATATGTTTCTGTCCTTTTGCATTCAGAGTCAATATATGCCAAACACTTCAATTTTGTTAGATATGAACCCGAAATTCAGATGCTTTTCCTAGATGGTACAGTTTTCATAACAACAGGCACTTCTATTCGCCGGTAAATTTTAGCTCTGCTTTGAAGATTATGTGCGGAGAATAAAACCTTTACATTGTAAATTTTTCAAGCTGTTCTTTTTAACCTATTAATCACCACTTTCTAAATGAGCATTTAATAAGCTACAACCTAAACAAACATTTGCTCTACTTAGCTGCCTCCGTGAAGAATGGAACACCACCCAGCTTTCTCCTCCATCATTAATATTCCCTTCCTGACTTGCCCACTGCAGAGTCTAATTGAAATTCACAAAGATAAAGGCATGCCATTTAAAACCTTGCAAGTAACTAGGAAATCTAAACATTTTCTACTTAGTGTGAACACTTCACTTCCTACTGTATTTTCCTATTTTCCATTTCTATGAGTCAATCTTTATTAAGATCTCTATCACTTCACCATTTATATTACTACTAAATTGTTTATATTTTGATAATGAAAGTTGAACAGCCCATGGTTTCTTCCCAACCTTAATTGCTATGCTACAAAATTTCTCTTTCATGGATGTACAATTTCTGTAAATATCTTCATAGATTATTTTCTTACTTACCACTATAGTCTTTTCCTTGGGTGCTGATGACGAATTATGGATTGTAGCTTTAATTGTTTTATCTCAAAATTTGTATTTATTGGAATTTGTTCTAAAAAAATAAACTCTACCATTAGCACCCTTAATAAATTTGTAATCTCACTGCGGTATGACCCATTTATGTGGAAGTTCACAAAGTTCAAGCTGTTTTGGATGATTTTCACCATTTGCTTTTTTAAAAACTATGTTAGAACAATCTATAGATTTGGATACACACTTACTTGAGAGAGACTCAGTAAAAGCTAGATTCAAAAAATTCATTATAAAACCATGATTTTTAGTTCTTCCCCACAAAATGCTTTGCAATTTTATTGAAGCCAGATAGCTGTGATTTAAACTTCAAAGTACATTAAAGGAAATGGAAATCAGAAAAGCCGATTGCAAGAAGCGGACCCCTACTTTTATTGCTATATCTTCAATGATATTTTGCTGTGTTACTAGTCCAGTCAAATTTCTTCTAGGATTGTCCAGCTTCCACAAATATCTGAAAAATCCAGCATGATATCCTTCTTTCCTCTCTGTGATGGAGTGCAGCGAACTGCCTGTGATTTGAGAGCCAGCCTGTGTAGGTCATGACTAAGCTCTTCCTACCTACTCCTTGTGGAGCAGGTCCTAAAGCAACCAATCCTGTAAAAGAACTGACAACTAGTCGTTTAGCAGTGAATCCATTCCCGCCCAGGCTAAAGCAGTGCAAAACCTTCTGTTTGAACATGTTTGAATTACTCTCCCACAAATTGGATTTAGGGGGGCTCACTTCTTATATAGTTCCCATCCCTAACAACCAAGTCCCTAAGGAGATTTCCACATGAGGACCAAGAAAAAAGAAAATGAAGAATTGGGAGATCATGATTTTGTCTGATTTTGTTTCCTGATATCTCACAATATTGTATAGTTTTAAAATTCATTTAAAATTTAAAATTCACAAAACTGTTCATGTTTTTTAGCAGATATTTTGTAGAGCTTCCTTTTTTAGGGCTCAGCTATATTGAGACTTGGCACTAGTGCTCCAGGGAACTACTACTCCATAATCTATATATAGGGGACCTAATGAATCTTTAGGTTCTATAAGATGTGTATATAGGTATATACAATATATGTACATATATATTATATACATACATACATGCATACAGATATAGAGATATTTATCTGTAGAAAGATAGATACCTGAACTAATAAAATAGGCATAAGGATTTTAATGAGAATAGCATTTATATAATACATTTCTACAAAATGCTTTCAGTCTCACTGCCATATAATTTGGTCTTAGTGATGTTTACATACCTTGAAGAGAAGTACCAGAATTACTTCAACAAGAATACCATCTCACCATATTTACAAGTTTTTAAATATCAGCATATATTTCATATAATAAATTTATATACACTTTACATTCTTATGAGTCATTCATTCAAATGAGAATATATATTTGTGAAAAAATAGAAACTAAAGCATAGATTATCCTGTTTTCACAGAATTAAATATTATTCTGTACTTTTCCCCAGAATACTTTACTAATTTCAAAGTATGCTTGGAGTGCAAGTCTGTTCTCACATATTCACCACATTATCATTCAAAAAAAAAAAAAAAACTGGAGCAAATACCCATTTGGTAATTCTCAAGTGGAAACCATGGCTTGGTAAAGCTCCATTTTCCCCTGTAAGTTGAATTTAGATAGATAGTTCTAATATATCCACTAGACTCCAAGATTTTGCAAGAAGAGACAGCTGGAAAGTAGGAGTAACTAGCCTTATAAACAAATAATTCCAAAACTACTCTGTTACATTAATGTATCTAGGTCACATTTCATTACAGCTAAATATATCACATACACTAACTTGGATACACTAATGCACATTACCTTCTTCAAACAGAATAATTCTCTGTTTATAAAATAATTTTACAAAACCTTATCCAACTTGCAAATCAAATATATCATGCATTCTAGTGCATTTCTAAGATATTAAAAGCTTAAAAACTAAAATCCTAGTGATTTCTAAGATTTTTAAAACTACTTACATCAAACACATATACAAAGTAATTTGAAAGGAAATCCTTTTGCTATCCCTTCGTGAAATTATAGATAGAATATTTTCACGTTATTCAGTTACTTCCTAAAACAAAGAGAACATTTCAGTAATGCAAACCAAAAGCTCCCTCATTGGAAAATACACTGTGCATTTCATTGAAGGATAAGCTGCTATATGATTGGCAGCTTTTGCCTGTGAGGCATGTTCCCTAAATAATAATCATTGTAATGAAAATAATAAATGTAAACCTATAATATCTTCATTAGTATAAAAGCTTAGACCCCATTCTAAGTACTTTGCACGTATTTATTTAATTAATCTTCACAAGCAAGAGGTTATTATTATTCCTATTTCGCTGATGCAAAACTGGAGGCACAGAAAGGTTAAGCTAGCTCAGGTATTCCAGTTGGGGAGCCAGGAGTAGAGCACAAGCAATATGGTTCCAGAGTCTCCATGTTTAATTATTATTTTGTATTACCTCTACACTATTCCTTGACAGCCAAAATTTTAGCTTCTCATGAGTAGTCTCACTATTGAAACTTTGGACAAAACATTTAACTGTTGATGTCTCGGTGTCATCTGAGTAGTGTAAGTCTGTTAATAATAGCCATATATTCATTTAACAAGTCTTATTTAGTGTCTGTTGTGTATGTACAAGACCCCATTAGATACCACTACTCAGGATATAATTATGATTAAGGCATGGTCCCTACCCTCATGGGAGCTTACATCAAATTGAAAAGGCATAAAATAATGTATGTTGTTAATTGTAAACAAATTAATGACTGAAGCCTATACATGTACTCTAAAAACTTTGTTTCTAAAACAATACTACTTTTACTAAGGAGTAACATACAGCATAAGAAAAAGAATGCAACATAGGGAGTGTTTCCTTTAATAATTTACAAATCTAGATGTTACCATGTAACAATTAATAAATGGATTCTTATTATTAAGAACATGATTAAGTACCTTCTATGAAACAAAACAAAACACTTAAGAAGCCCCTAGGACCAGGAAAATTTCATATCCAGAATAAAAAATAATCTCTTTTATGGGGATATTTTCTGAATAATAAC
This sequence comes from Hyperoodon ampullatus, assembly GCF_949752795.1. Lineage (NCBI taxonomy): Eukaryota > Metazoa > Chordata > Mammalia > Artiodactyla > Ziphiidae > Hyperoodon > Hyperoodon ampullatus. The sequence continues at coordinate 88,777,362 of NC_136914.1, forward strand.
ACCTCATCAGGAAAAATCATGCTGAAGAAACCACTAACAATAACAACAACAAAATCAGAGGACAGAGGAAGTCCAGGACCTAATTGGAGCCTATGTACATACATCTCAGGTAGGATAATATTGGTCTCAACAAAGGATTATTCCAATATCATTATTTTTAGCATCAAAGCTCTTCCATCGTGAGAGGAAGAGAGAATATACATACTGTGAAGAAATAAGTGAAATACAATCAGGCTATGAGTATTTCATGGTCAGTCAGAGAGACATGAAAGAGAAAATAAAAACCAATTATTTCTAAGAAAAAAATGAATAATACCATGGCAAATTAAATATGGAGACCAAATAATTTTAAATAATAATATGTAGACCATTTCTACTTTCTAGAGACCTCTTTTATTTGCCAGAGTGACCTGCTCATAGATGCCCAGTAAATAATTGCTGATTTCTTTGTAGAGTTAAGCACTTTGGAACACAAAGTGGGAGCCTTGGTTCCAGAGTTTAAAATGTCATGACCTTAGGCAGTCACAGTTGTGATATCTGGTAACTCTTGAAGCTCTCACCATCTCTTACCACTCCCTATACATCACTGGAAGTCACCTTCTTTCCTGAAAAGGTCTCTTCTCTGGTGTCCTCTATCTTTCCACCATCCTCCCACCAAAATTCTGAAAAATGGATTCCCCAAACACACACGCATTTACTGTTGCTGAGAAAATACCTCCTATCTACCCCCATCATCAGACCCATTTTACCCATTACCAGTCCCATCTCCTGAGCTCTGTCCTCACTTGGACTACTGCAATGCCAATACACAGTAGCCAACTGGTTTCTCTACCTCCAATCTCAGTTTTTTTCAGTTTGTTTTCTACAGGACCAAGAAAAGAGTCTTCCAAAGCCAATTCGATTGTGTCTGTCAATCATTTAAAATCTTTTGTTGATAAAAGTATAAGGTGCAAACTCTTTGATGCATCACATATGATCCCTGTTTATATCTCCAGCCTCAACTGTGATCTTTCCACGGACACCTTGTCACACACATTCCCATGCCAGCACACACACACACACACACACACACACATATCCATAATTAGCATTCATTTCTCAACATCATCCCGTTCTCTACACTCCCTACAAAGGAAAGTGTTTACATTTCTGTTTCTCTCAACAGCCAGTAGTTTCATGTCGCTACGCTTTTGGTTATCATTGCCCCTTCAACTGGAATGCCATCTTCACATTGTCTACCTGGTGAGCACGTCACACCTCAGCCCTATAAACTATTTCTTACCTGTACAGATACAATTGTTCGTATTGTCCTTTTGGGCTCCTGCTGAACTTAGCACAGGCATTTAACGTGAAACCTGGAATATCCCATTTAACTTATTTATTAACTTTTCTATCTCACACCTGTGAGCCTAATCTTTTTTTTTTTTTTTTTTTTTTTGCGGTACGCAGGCCTCTCACTGCTGTGGCTTCTCCCGTTGCGGAGCACAGGCTCTGGACGCGCAGGCTCAGTGGCCATGGCTCACAGGCCCAGCTGCTCCACGGCATGTGGGATCTTCCCGGACCAGGACACGAACCCGTGTCCCCTGCATCGGCAGGCGGACTCTCAACCACTGCACCACCAGGGAAGCCCTGTGAGCCTCATCTTAATCATCTTTACCTTCCTGGTGCCTAGCATAAGACCAGGCATATATAATCTTTCAGGAAATTCTTGAGGAATTTATGATAGAATGAATCAGTGAATGAATGAACAACCTGATGAATAAATGAAAGAACACATGAGCATCTGTGCCTTCATATGTATATGAGAGACAATACTTTCTTCAGAGGAAATGAGATGCAAGAGAGTAGTGGTTAAGTGCTCGGACTCTGGTGCTAAGCCTTTCGGTTCAAATCCTAGTTCTACAGCTTAATCACTATGCAACCATGAATAAATTCCTTAGCCTCACTGTGCTTTAGTTTTCTTACCTATAGAATAAGGGGAATTGTAAAACCAACTTCACAGGTCTTGTGTGAGTGCTCTGAGTTGACACACGTGCACAGAATAGCAACTGGATCACAGACAACACTGCAGTGTTTGCTGGTATCACTGACATATTTGAAAGCCCTTACTTCACTGCCTCGGCATTTAGTAGGTGAGATGAAGCTACACTCCTCACCCTTGAATTTATTGCATTTTTTAGCCTTATCTTTCCACTGTGTGTTCCCATCCACTTTTTCTCACTAACATTCAGGTTCCCACCTTCACAGAATAATCAGTCAGAGCCCCCCTCATATACCTACATTCTCTTATGTTGCTTTATTTTTGTTCTTATGAATACATGGTTTCCTTCATTCTCTTTTTTTTCTGCTCTTTTTTTTTTTCCTGTCCTCCTTTTAGTATACCATGCCCTCCTTTTTATTCCAGCTTGGCCTGCATTTCCATCTTTTGTTAGTTCCCTAATGTCCCCTTTTCCTCCCTCTTTCTTGATATTTATATATAGCATAAGTCTGCTTTTGTGCACACACTTGTCTAGCATATGGATGAAGGTGTGTTTATAAGAGTGCATACAGGCAGGGAAGTGTCTATTTTGTCCAGTGGGAGTGTGAGTGTCTCTGCTACAAAGGTATGGGCAACCCTGTCTGTGTTTCTGTCTGTTGGTCTCTCTATAAACCATGTTATTAAATTATTCAAGTGCATTGTGTGATTCATTATAGGAACTGAATAGAAAAGTCAAGTGACTTTCTCTTTTGAACTGGCTACTGGTTTTCCTGCAATAAAGAAATTGCCACATGTTGGATCATTTGTTTAAAAGAGGCCCATATCTGTAACATCCAGAAAGCCAAAGACACTAATCAATGTAGAAGTTTTCAGCCACCCTGCCAGCCATACCCTAGATTAAAATATGATTACAAGTTGCTATTCCTTTTTTGTGACTTCCAGGTCTCTAATATTCTCATGCTACTCAGCTGGAAGAGAAAAAGTAAGAGACATTTTTGTATTAGGAGTTAGACGTTAACAAATTATCTTTAAAGAATATTTTTTGAGGGGAGCTGTTGTAAAAGTGGCTTATGACAGACATTAATGCTGTCTGGCAAATAGGGCCAGTTTCCAGCCTAGATGTATGAATAGACAGAATTTCATTACTTTCCTTGAAATTAGAGGTGACAGTGGAACTTTCTCTGACCAATGAAAGTTGAGCAGAAGGGACACAGGCCATTTCCAGATGGAGGCTGGGTGAGCCTGTGTTCATTCACACTGCTGTCTCCTCCATCATCTGGTTGTAGCCAGGGATGTTCCAAATGGTACATCAGTGGCTCCTTGAGGAGGGCAACAAAGATCAGAGCTCCTAGCTGACCTGCTATGGACATGATACAGAATGAAATAGAAATAAATATTTATTGTTTTAAGCCTCTAAAATTTAGGATGGTGTTTAACTTGGCCTCTACTGACCACTGAAGGATGAAGAGAAAAGGAAGTTTTGTTGTGTTTTCCTTTTCTTTTAATTTTTATTGGATTATAGTTGATTTACAATGTTGTGTTAGTTTCAGGTGTACAACAAAGTGAATCAGTTATACATATACATATACATATAATCCACACTTCTTTTTAGATGCTTTTCCCATATAGGCTGTTACAGAGTACTGAATAGAGTTCCTTGTGCCATACAGCAGGTTCTTATTAGTTATCTTTTTTTTATACAGTAGTGTGTATATGTCAATTCCAATCTCCCAATCTATCCCTCCCCCACCTTATCCCCTTGTAACCATAAGTTTGTTTTTTACATCTGTGACTAATTCCATTTTGTAAATAAGTTCATTTGTACTTTTTTTTTTAATTCCACTTATAAGCGATATCATGTGACATTTGTCTTTCTGTGTCTGACTTCCTTCACTCAGTATGACAATCTCTAGGTCCATCCATGTTGCTGCAAATGGCATTATTTTGTTCTTTGTTATGGCTGAGTAATATTCCATTGTATATATGTACTACATCTTCTTTATCCATTCCTCTGTTGATGTACATTTAGGTTGCTTCCATGTCCTGGTTATTGTAAATAGTGCTGCAATGAACATTGGGGTGCATGTATCTTTTCAAATCATGGTTTTCTCCAGATATATGCCCAGGAGTGGGATTGCTGGGTCATCTGGTAGTTTTTAAGGAACCTCCATACTGTTCTCCATAGTGGCTGTACCAATTTACATTCCTATCAACAGTGTGAGGGTTTGCTGTGTTTTCTTTTTAATATGAAATATTAAATGATGGAGTGGCATACAAAATATTTTCTGGCAGGGAGACTTTCTTAAACATCCTGAAATCACAGCATATAAATAGTTGCTTACCAAAGTCTGAACCAATGGATTTCTTTGATTTTGGGTAACACTTGTTCTTTATTTCCATCTCTTAATGGTTCTTCGCTTTCTTTCTCCACCTAAACACCCAGAGGGGTTGAGACAAAGTCTAAGATGGTTCCTGACAAACAGTTTCTCTGAACCTCTGCTTCATCCTGCCCCACAGCACAGACACTGGATGTGGTGCATCCAGACACTGGATGTTGTGCTGATGGGGACAGAGCATGGTATTCAGTGAGTTCCAGCAGGAGTTCTGATAACCGAAACATCTGTCAGGTTCAAGAAATGGGATGGAAAAATGACAAAAAGAGAAGGGATAAGAAAAAGAGGATGACTGGGACAACAACTGTTAGATGTTAAAGTGAATGAGAGGTGGATAGGAAAACTGGTTCTGATGAGGAATTCATGTTAGGAATATGTCTCTGTGTCTCTACTACATAAAGAAAAAACAAAAGAAATTGACTCTGACCTAAATATAGTGAGAAAATTTTAAAGCCATTTGCAGAGATTTCCAACAAGGTAGAAAAGGCAAGTTAGTCACGAACTTTAATTCTATTGTTGTCATTATACGATTCACAGGAGCAAACATTTCTAGATTCAAATTTCTTTTAGCTAGTCAATCAACTTCATTCAAGTACAAACCATTGCAACAACATCACATGAGAAGAAGAATATACTTGTCTTGAATAAGCTCTTGAAAGACCTAGAAACTGATTTATCTCTCTTCTTATCACTCACTGTGCTTCTCATATTGTAGATGCTCTGTAAGTGTTAATAGAAGAATGTAAGGCTGTGTCAAGGAGTTCATGTATGTTGTTCACTGTAGCTCATCTGTTCTCCCCTGATCCATTTTGACCCTCACCAGCCTGGTCTCCATGCAGTAGTCTGAGTTGTCTGTCCAAAATACAGATCTGTTCGTGTCACTGCCTAACTTAAATTCCTTCACATATTTCCTATTTCTCATAAGGTCAAGACCAAAATCTTTATCATGGTCAAAGTTAGTCCCAGAAGCCTTGACGCCTGCCTGGCCTTGAACCATTGTTTCCTTTGCTTCATCAACCACAGCCTTCTTCAGTTTTTGGAATGTACCAGGCTTCCTGCTGCTTTCTCCTCCTGCCATAGGTCACTGTAGTACCTGTCTCCTCTGCTGGAAAGTTCTTACCCCTTCCACTCACCTGATTTGCACCAATTCATATTCATATAAAAAAAATAGGAAGCTCTTCCTCAAGAAGCCTTCTCTGACATAGCCTCGCCACTTGTCTCTGTTAGGTTCCTTTGTTATATGTGCTTTCTCTTAGAGAACTTGTCTCAGTTTTTTTATTGATATATGATTATGTGTCACTATTTGGTTAAAATCTATTAACCAATCATGCTGTATATTCCATGAGCTCAGAAGCCATGCTTATTATTACTTAACATTGTAGCCCATGCAATTAGTACACTGCCTGACAGAGATAGTTGTTGAAACAAATAAAGGGATAAACAAATGTGTAACAAACACAGGATTAGATGTATAAATGTTGCTTTCAAAACTAGGATCTCATATCCTTATACATAAATCTGCAGTTCAGTAACTTGGTTTGTTGCCACATTCATAAAGAGTCTATGGAGAACTAATAGCTGAATATCAGGTCACAACCTCTCTGCATTTATGAAAAATGACAAGGGACACAGTGTTGGGACTGAGAGGGGAAGTGGGGTGGCTGGGAGAATTAATTCAACCAAGGCAGGCCAGCAAGAGGAAATGATAAGAAAGATAATGGTGTATTGGTTCACAATGACAAAAGCTGCTTCTGCTCATCCAGTAGCATTTGGTAATGGTGGAAGCCAGTGGATTCCTTACGTCAAAGAATAAGACATCAAAGAATGTGGAATACCTAGGTTCCAGTCTTCAAGAATTCATCATCCCAACTTATCTGGCCTTAGTATATTCTGCCCGGAATGGAGTGATTTATCCTTATTTAGTTTGAATGCAGGACTAATTAGCAGCCCCATATGAACTATCTGGATGTGGGATCTATAAGTATTCTAAAAGGATTTTTGCCATATAGGAGTTGTAATGGATGGAATATAAGATACCTTTTATTTCTTATATATTCTTATATCTTGAAAACTCTGCTTATCTACTAATAAAATAATTTCCCTAGGAATTTTATTACAAATGGGAATTTTATTTTTGTATCAGTTATTCCTAACTCTTAAGCTCTTAAGTCAAATGAACTGTTTATCTGCCCCATATCCCTATAAATCCAAGCATATGCTCAGAGAAATATATTTTACATAATATAAATATAAAATGAAATTAATATTTGCACATATATATATATTTATAGCACAATCTGAACTAATCAATTAAGACTCAGGGGTCAGCAAATTAATCAGCTGCTGCACAAATCTGCCCTGCCACCTGTTTTCATATATAAAAGTTTACTGGGTCATAGCCATGCCCATTTGTTTAGGTATTGTCTAAGAGCTGCTTTTGTGCTACAATGGCAGATGGAGTCAGACTCAGGGGTCAGTAAATTAATCAGCTGCTGCACAAATCTGCCCTGCCACCGGTCTTTTGTGCATCTTCCATTTTGGTGAGTGTTCTTCCCCTGTGCTCCCATACCATCCTCTGCTTGCTCACACTATACTGCAAAAATATGTTCACCTATCTCCACAAGTGGAATGTGAACTCCTTGAGGATAGGAGCTAATGATGTATTTCTGTACCCCCTTCTGGGTAGCACAGTAATGAGTTCTCAATAAAAATTTGTTGAAAGAAATGACAAAATGAAATATGGATAGATGGCTAGGTCAAATAAACATCGTTATTCTGCATGATTATACCAGTGAGTGGTCATAAGATACTGAAGCAGGTTGAGCTGGAGAGGTGAAAACGTGTTTTTGTGGAGATAAACACCTTCTTACTGATGATTCTATGAACACTCATGTTGATGTTACCTGTTCTTGTTACTTAGCAGAGGAATTTCCCAGTGTATCAGCACAGTTTATGTTGCAGGATTGTCCTAAAAATTTTTACTATTTAACTCACAAAATGTACTGAACTAAACAACCACAGATAACAACCACAACTTACAACCATTCAAGTTTTATCAAAGTACCTGATAGCAGAGATAAAATGAAATTGAATTTAATTAAGAAGAGATTGGATTCTTTTTTTTTTTTTTTTTTTTGCAGTACACGGGCCTCTCACTGTTGTGGCCTCTCCCATTGTGGACGGAGCACAGGCTCCGGACGCGCAGGCTCAGCGGCCATGGCTCACAGGCCCAGCCGCTCTGTGGCATGCGGGATCCTCCCAGACCGGGGCACGAACCCGTGTCCCCTGCATCAGCAGGCATACTCTCAACCACTGTGCCACCAGGGAAGCCCGAGATTGGATTCTTTATTCAGGTATCATTTCCTGTCAATGATCAAGCAATTGTCTACAAAATCAAATTCTAATGTATTGGTTCTCTACAGATGAATGTGAACTCTTGGACATTGACTTTTGTACTATTACTTGGTAGAAATTATGGGTATCCAAACAAAACATGGAGGTGGCTCAGGGAAGAGAGAGAGATCTCCTTTAAAAGTACAGTAGGAACATTGATTTACTGCATGAAAATATCAGTGCAATGACTTAACTATTCTTAACACTAGTTAAGAATTAACAAAACTTTGGAGGAAAATAAAGCAAGATGGTGCCATTTTGTTCCTGTAATATTTTTCATTGGTATAACTGCTCTTAAGGATGGATCCCACCCTAAGCTCTGAAAATAACTAGAACAAAATAATGTAGAGTTTCCTGGAACCAGTTTAATTACAAGACCTCAAGTCAGTCTTGTTGGGCTTCCATTCTGTCTGTCTTTATAGGTGTAGTAACAGAGTCCTTTGGTTGAGATTAAGTTCCAACCAATGTTTGGTTTTGGTAAGTGGCTTGGCACTTAATTCTTCCACACCTGACTCCTGCTCTGATTCCATCTTTAATATCCCCTCTCTTTAAATAATCAGTTACTGTTTCATTTCTCCTAGTCTTCCTGGGACCTCAGTCACAGTTGTGAACTCTGTGTCCCTCTAGCTCTGTTCTCATTTCCTTGTTTATTCTCTTCCTTTACATTTTCTTAGGGTTTTATCTAACAATGAAAAAGGACCTGGCCCCTTAAACAGCATGAGCCTGGAGAAGGTTGACAAAGTTTAATGGATAAAGAAGTGTTCTGACTTTAGAGAATCATAGACTCAAGTGTTCACAAGGGACCTTAAATGCCCTCTAAACCTATCCTCCCATCCCCTTCTACCTAGGACCATGACTGATCTATAAAGCTGAATAACTTCAAGATCCCATTGATTTTATTTATTAAGTCATCTAGGAAACCAGGGAAGAATCCTCTCATTACCACCACCCCAGAAACTGGTTTGTTCATTATATTTTCTGGTTGTAATTAACTTTAAATGTTTCAGTATCAGTGGTATGACATACGTGCATGGACAAGTTAAATTTAACTAACATTCTAAAAGAAGTTAATTAGCCTAAGAAATGTCTCAATATGAATCAACCCGTTTGGGTTATTGATTTGCATAAGCCTTAGGAAAAATAACTTTTGTTGGTGATAGCAATGGGATTTAGGATATGTGAAAAGTTAAGAGGAGTTTAAGAGGATCCAATGTCCTTGCATGAACAAGATACAAGAAGCTCAGCAGCAACCAGTGCCCATGGTGCAGCAGGCCACTTCTAAATCCTTTGACCTGGAGACACCTCACCACTGGATCCACTTACAAATACTGCAGATCCTGTCATCAGAACTTCCTGTGTCCCCTGCAGAGCGAGTGTTTTTCATGGATGATGCTGGTCTGTGAACCTGTGGGCAAAAGAATAAACCTCTCTGAATTGAACTAAAAGGAGTTCTATGACAATGCCTGCTTATTAATAAATACCTTTTATATTGGGCAGATTTTGGCTTAAGAATTACTTTCATTGTAACTTAACATCTGATAGAGAGGTTGCAGGGTAGGGGCTGCCTCTAACCAGGGGTGGTTACTGATGTTTGCCAAAAGAACCTGACTTTACTAAAGGACCAAATTGGTTTTGGCACACTTGGGTGATTTGAAACTGTTCACAGGAACTGTAGAGTTTGAAAATGAGGAAACAAGGAGTGAGCAGCTGATATTAAAAAAAAAAATGTTGCCAGGGCTTCATATTTGGCATAGGGTTAAAGGTAGCAATAGTGACACAGTTTGGCTGGAATGGGTACAGAAAGCTTACTCACATCTGAGCCTAGGCTCTTGAACTTGGACAAGGCCTCCCTGGGAAAAGAAACTTATACTATAGGTAGGAGAACTTGGGGCAGAAAAAAATGCCTTATTTCTAGAACACTTATTGATAGTGGAAAGCAACTCTTGAACATGGTTGTTGGTATATAAATCAGAGCCAGAGATATTTTAGGTCTTAGCTTCCATCCCCAAAGAAAGCACACCATGGCACATGCTAGCATGGGTACTAGTGGAATTGAAAGATTACCGATTTATAGCCATGGATCAGAGCTCAAGAGAAAGATGAAAGTTTAGCATGTCTAAAACTAGCCAAAAAAGTCATTAGATTCTATTAGATTCTCTACTAGGGGGAGGGCATGATAATGAGTTAATAACCAGAGTTGAGAAGGCTAGAACATTGCAAGAACAGGAAACCAAGCACAGCCTTATACCATCTGGTCTTGGGAAGGTCTATACTGCCCCCACTCACAGATTGACATTTATATCAGAGCCTTTTTGGAGAAAATTAACGTCCAGTCCCCTCTCTCCCCTCATTCTCCATCTTCTCTTTCTCAAAAAGCAGCAGATTAAAAAAAGAAATGCTTCTGCTTCTTTCTTTTGGGCTGAAACCCTGCCTGCAACCACTGGGTGCCAGGGAAGGGGAGCTACCATGACAGACTATATTTTCTTTAGTCAATTACTTTTCATAAGAGTTCTATCACATTTAATATGGTAGAAGTAAAGAGTTTATAAACAGTCTTTTTTCAAGTTAAAATAAGTAGTCTATAGTCACATTTAAAGAATTTGGGGAAAAATGTAATTTTTCACTCATTTATAAATCATACAAATTAAAAAAATAAATGTAAATGGACACCTAGTCCTTGTAGTACATGGGCTCTGCATAAGCCAAGGAACCTGGCTGTATAGCCCAAGACATTTCCATTTAATGGCTAAATAATTAAAATAAGCAGTTAATTTATTACATTATCAACTATCTTTACAAAGAACTTTTCTTACTGAATTTGACAAACCTCTCAATCAGCTTCATGCAGTAGCGATGTAGAGAGCATTGTTAAAAGAAAGTGAAAGAAAATGAGAGATCCTTAGTTCATTTTGGCTGCAGTAATGGAAGGAAGTTCTCCATTTTTAGTAAAACTTAATAATAACTCACATTTATCAAACCTCTACACTGTGCATGACACTACTCAGAGAACTTCAGATACAGCATCTCACCAGTCTTTCATAACAGCCCTTTCAGATATTAGCTCTGCTTCAAAGATTAGGAGAATCAGGTTCAACTTGGCTAAGTTATTCATTCAAGGTGACAGGGCCACTCAGAGCTGCGTCATGGCTTTCAGAAGCACTAGACATTTTTTCCTTTGTGGGCCCCTTCTTCTGTTAAAAAAAAAAAAAAAATTCAAATAATAATAATAAATTAAAATAAAAGAATATTTTGTTAATTGAAAAAGTATAAAGACAATTGTTACCCAGGCTGGATTCACTGTTACATGTTCATTAGTCTTATATTAAGTTGTTTATTTCTGATTTTAAGAGAATTTAAAATTAAAATAGACACCACCCCTACTGTGCCTAAGAAGTAAGTTGGCCCTGCAGACACAGGATTCAAACTCAGATCTATGGAGTAAGTTTAAAAACTACATCCTAAATCACCAACGTCACCTTCTTTTCCACTTCTCCCAAACTTAAAAAAAAATGTATATTAATGTAACAGGCTTAGGCTAAACTCTATGAGTTTGTAGAATTCCAGTTTCTTTTCTTCCAAGATAGAACACTCCAGAATTAGTTCGGGAATGTACAAAGAAAATTGTCACCGCATTTGTAATGCTGCAAAGTGAAAGGAAATGTTTTGTTCATAATCATTTGAACTCTTCAAGCCATAAAGAACAAAGATGCTTAACCTATCTTTAACATTCATTTCTGTGTTATTGAACCAAAACTGCCTGCAGGTGCATGTGGCTATTTAAAGGGAATTGTAAATCGCTTTCATATCTTACTAATGTAGTGAGGATGTATAAATAGTTGCACATGGCAGATAATTAGTTTATGCCAACACATTATTGTGCTTATGAGCATCTGGATATCAACTACTTGGCAAAGCATCCAAAGGAAGTTATTGCTAACAAAATACTATGAAGTCATTTGCAAAATGCTGAGTGGTGAATATTCAAGTGACAAAAGGAATATGTTAAACTTGTGCTAATGTATATTAAGATTTAATTTAAATAAGGAAATTCAGAGAAAAAGTATGCTTCACAATCAGGAAATGGTGTACTTAATATTTCTTGGGACCTGTTTTCCTTTTATTACTTTCTTGTTAAATAAGAAGAGAACAAATGCATACATAAAAATACACATATTATATAAATTGCACTTTTTCTACTTTACAGAAAACACTTAGAAAAACATTGGAAATCTTTATTCCTAGAAAAATATATATATATACATACATATATGTGTTTATGTTTATTATGCCATACTCTTTAAAAATTCTAAAAGAAATTCTATGATACATTGTCATTCTGTCTCTTGTCAGGCAGTCTGAAATCTGTCCACCCACAGAGAAGGCTAAATTGCCTAAAGCCCTTGTAAAATGTGGGCACTATTTTCTCTTATATCCCATGTACCACTGAGCTTGGAGGTGGATAGGACTCCTATTTGGTACTCATTGCAACATCCAGACCATTCTCTTCCCTACTATCAAAAAAACTCAGCTTCTTTGAAGCCACTGTCTTCAGTATGTAGCCTCTTATCCACTTTTGCTGCTAATATTTCCTACCTTACACCCCCTTTTATTGGTACCTCAATTTCCTTCATTCTGTAGGTAGGTAAGACCTATTGACGCTGGAACCGTTTCACCAAACACACTCGACTATTCTTACTTCAGATTCCGTGATGCATCGTCATATTCATTGCCCTACCTAGACCCCTTCACTTACCCCTCTCTTACTTTGTTGAACTAATTTGGGAAAACCCAAATCCTCTTTGAATCCAACTCTCGACAGACTTACTTGGTGCCGGCAACTGAGTAGCTGCATGTGCCTAGAGAGAAACACAAAATGTCATGATTAAAATCCTCAAGTGGACCCGTAGTGCACCAGGGTAATCCTATTGTATTTCTTTAGACGGCTTTCTCTCACTTTGCTGCATGATTATTTCATACCTTTTTTTCAAAATTTTTATTGGAGTATAGCTGTTTTACAATGTTATGTTAGTTTCTATTGTGCAACAAAGTTAATCAGCTATATGTATACATATATCCCCTCTTTTTTGGATTTCCTTCCCATTTAGGTCACCACAGAGCATTGAGTAGAGTTCCCTGTGCTATACAGTAGGTTCTCATTAGTTACCTATTTTATACATAGTATCAATAATGTATATGTCTCAATCCACATCTCCCAATTCAGCCCACCCCTTCTTCCCCCTGGGTATCATACGTTTGTTCTATATGTCTGTGTCTCTATTTCTGCTTTGCAAATAAGATCATCTATACCATTTTTTTAGATTCCACATATATGCATTTATACACAATATTTGTTTTTCTCTTTGTGACTTACTTCACTCTGTATGAAAGTCTCTAAGTCCATCCATATCTCTACAAATGACCCAATTTTGCTCCTTTTTATTGCTGAGTACTATTCCGTTATATTTATGTACCATATCTTCTTCTTTTTTCTTTTCTTTTATTATTTTTTAACATCTTTATTGGAGTATAATTGCTTTACAATGGTGTGTTATCTTCTGCTTTAATACAAAGTGAATCAGTTATACATATACATATGTTCCCATATCTGTACCATATCTTCTTTATCCATTCATCTATCAATGGACATTTAGGTTGCTTCCATATCCTGGTTATCGTAAATAGTGCTGCAGTGGACATTGAGGTGCATGTGTCTTTTTGAATTATGGTTTTCTCTGGGTATATGCCCAGTAATGGGATTGTGCAGTCATACAGTATTTCTATTTTTAGCTTTTTAAGGAACCTCCATACTGTTCTCCATAGTGGTTGTATCAATTTATGTTCTCACCAACAGTGCAAAAGGGTTCCCTTTTCTCAACACTCTCTCCAGCATTTATTGTTTGTAGACTTTTTGATGACAGCTATTTTGACCAGTGTGAAGTGATACCTCATTGTAGTTTTGATTTTCATTTCTCTAATAATTTGTGATGTTGAGCATCTTTACATGTGCTTCTTGGCCATATGTGTGTCTTCTTTGGAGAAATGTCTATTTAGGTCTTCTGCCCATTTTTAGATTGGGTTTTTTGTTTTTTTAATATTGAGCTGCATGAATTGTTTATATATTTTGCAGATTAATCCTTTATCAGTTGCTTCATTTGCAAATATTTTCTCCCATTCTGAGGGTTACCTTTTCATCTTGTTTATGGTTTCCTAAAAGGAATCCAAATTGGAAAAGAAGTAAATCTGTCACTGTTTGCAGATGATGTGATATTATACATAGAAAGTCCTAAAGATGCCACGAGGAAACTGGAAGCTAATCGACAAATTTAGTAAAGTTGCAGGATACAAAATTAATACACAGAAATCTCTTGCATTCCTATACAGTAACAATGAAAGATCAGAAAAAGAAATTAAGGAAACAATTCCATTCACCATTGCAACAAAAAGAACAAAATACCTAGGAATAAATCTACCTAAGGAGGCAAAAGACCTGTATGCAGAAAACTATAAGACATTGATGAAAGAAATCAAAGACGACACAAACAGATGGAGAGATATACCATGTTCTTGGATTGGAAGAATCAATATTGTGAAAATGACTATACTACCCAAAGCAATCTACAGATTCAGTTCAATCCCTATCAAATTATGAATGGCATTTTTCACAGAACTAGGCCAAAAAAGCTTACAATTTGTATGGAAACACAAAAGACCTCAAATAGCCAAAACAGTCTTGAGAAAGAAAAATGAAGCTGGAGGAATCAGGCTCCCTGACTTCGGACAATACTGCAAAGCTACAGTAATCAAACCGTATGGTACTGGCATAAAAACAGAAATATAGATCAATGGAACAGGATAGAAAGCCCAAAGATAAGCCTATGCACCTCTGGTCACCTAATCTATGACAAAGGGGGCAAGAATATACAATGGAGAAAAGTGGACCACTACATGTAAGAAATGAAATTAGAACACTCCTTACACCATACACAAAAATAAATTCAAACTGGGTTAAAGACTTAAATATAAGGCCAGACAGTATAAAACTCTTAGAGGAAAACATAGGCAGAACACTCTTTGACATAAATCACAGCAAGATCTTTTTGACCCACCTCCTAAAGAAATGAAAATAAAACCAAAAATAAACAAATGGGACCTAATTAAACTTAAAAGATTTTGCACAGCAAAAGAAATCATATTTCATACCTTTTGTCTCTCCTCAGACATCCACAACTCCTTCGTGACTTTCTCTCTGCTGATTATTTTGCTTCTCAGGGAAAATAGAAGCAAAAAGATAACAGTGAGATTTTACATGCTCCCACCAACAAATCTAAAATCCTATGTGTACTCATGTCTTTTTTTTTTTTTGCGGTACGTGGGCCTCTCACTGCTGTGGCCTCTCCCATTGCGGAGCACAGGCTCCGGACACGCAGGCTCAGCGGCCATGGCTCATGGGCCCAGCCACTCCATGGCATGTGGGATCTTCCCAGACCGGGACACAAACCCATGTCCCCTGCATCGGCAGGCGGACTCTCAACCACTGTGCCACCAGGGAAGCCCTGTACTCATGTCTTCTACTTGTACACTGGCCTCTGTTCCATCCTGTCTCCTCAAGGGCACAACTTCACTCATTTTCCCCATTTGATTCACAGCATGAATTTTTCCATGACTACAGGCTCATTTCCATTTGCATACAAACATACTATAATATACTTCATTAAAAATAAAAAAACAATAGCCAAAATCCTTCTCTTGAACCTGTATTCTCCTATAGCTACTGCCTAATCAATTTGCTTCTCTTTTAGCACTATTCCTCAGAAAGAATTCTATATTCAAATTTTCCACTATTTGTCTTCCAGATTTTTTTTTTCTTGGACTAATTTTGGCCCCAGTTACAAAAAGCTCATGTTAATGACACCAATGGCCTGCATGTCACCATTTGTAAGGATCACTTACTTCTCAGAATTCACTTCCTTCCTCAACAGCATTTGAAACAGTGGCTCACAACCGTCTCCTTGAAATAGTATATTTACTTGACCTCTTGGACACCACTTTGTCTCGTTATTCTCCTACTTCTCTGGCCATCACTTCTTTGTCTCCTTTGCTGAATGCTCCTCATCTTCTCTACCTTCAAACTTCAGAGTTGCCAAGACTCCACCCTCAGATTATATTTCCTTGTTCTCTGTGCTCACTCTGTAGGTAACCTCATCCATTCATGGCTTTAAATACCATCTATACATACACTGAACCTCCAGCCTATGTCTCTACCTTAGAACAATTCCTGAATTCCAGACTCATATATCTATGTGCTTACTTAACCTTTCCGTTTGGATATTTAGTTGATCATGGCATTAAAGACCTAAATGTAAGGTCTTTACATTACATGAAAAGTTGATCACATCCAATACTGAACGCCTGGTATTCATCCCCCAAATATGTTCTTCACATAGTCCTCTCCAGCTCCATAAATGGCAAATTCATTCTTTACATTGTTCAGATCCAAACTGCAGAGTCCTTTTTGCCTCCTCTCTTTTACCCAATCTATCTACAAAACTTCTATTCTTACTCTGCAAATATCTAGAATTCTTCCCATGCTCACTATCTCTACTGTTTAGTCCAAACTAAACTCTGTTACTCGGACTATGAAAATTGCTGATAAGTGTTCCCTCTACATCTATCCTGGCCTCTCTACAGCCTATTCCCTACACACCCACATCTCTGTGTAAGAGGTGCTTCAGCTTTCCTCCCAGCCACTTGGAAGCTAAGCTAATTGCACAACTAGCCCTCAGGGGATAAGGAGTGGACCCCAGATCTCTCTCTGTATATATATCATTCTGACCAGTTTTCAGCATTTTTCATTTTTTCTAGTCACTCAAAATAAATGGTATTTCCAGCCAGAGTAATATATACATATTAAAAACCCCAATATTAAAGAGATCTGTACTGAAAATTTAAACTCTGCTTCTCACCCCTAAGTTGCTCCACCTCAAAGGCAAAAATGTTTAACCCGTTAACTGATTTCTCTAACAGTTAATATTCCTCTATATTCAGGCAAAATGCATAGATTCATATTTTCTGGTTATTTGATTTCAAATATTATCCACAGAGTTCCTGCTCTGACGATTTAGGTCTCTTAAGACTCAACCCAACTTTCTATCTCACTGGTCCTATTTAGTTTTTTTTTTTTTTTGGTCCTATTTTGTTTTATCACTATTTCTAGTTGAATGAATAAATATTGCATACATGATTATGGCTAGGTAAATATTTTGCCCTAGAGAGCCAAATAGAGTAATTCTTATTCCATTTTATTTCTTTTACAGTATTTTCTTTTTCCCTAAAGTTTTAATTATCTTACATGTTCTTGACTATATCCTGAAATGTTTTTTCACTCACTCATGGTGTCAGAAATTCTACTGAAGTCATCTATCTCTTTACTTCTTTTTTTTTTAATTTTTAGGTGTTTCCAGTTTTATTGAGAAATAACACACATCACTGTATAAGTTTAAGGTGGACAGCATGATGGTTTGATTTACATGTATTGTGAAATGATTACCATAATAAATTTAGTTAACATCCACCATCTCATATAGATACAGTAAAAAGAAAAGAAACAAGTTTCTCGTGATGAGAGCTCTTAGGATCTACTCTCTTAATAACTCTCTTATATATCATACGGTGGTGTTAACTGTAGTTGTCATGTTGTACATTACATCCCTAGTACTTATTTACCTTATAACTGGAAGTTTGAACCTTTTGACCATTTTCTTGTAATCTCCCCTCCCCTTAACACTTTTTTTCTCCTAAAGACCTCCCTGCTGGAGTCCTTATTCTCCTAATCAGTTCTACACTGATTGATAGGATTTTTGACAAAAATATTTATTTAGGTTTCATTTCATCACTTGTAACAAAGAGTTAGGACAATTTTCTACATATCATGCTGGGTTTTTATGAGAATTAAATGAGCTATATAAGGAAATACTCTATCAACTACATAGAGCTAAAAATGCATGATAACATTACTACTATCATTATTAAAATTGCCATTCTCATGTTTGAGTTATCAAACCAGCTTCACAAATACAAGATACTAAATTCAAGACTTCAGAGAGAAGATGCTCTTCTATCAATAACTGCCTGGCCAACCCAGATTAGTATCTGGCTGGTAGGCAGCATAGCATTTAAAGGAACATAGTTTTGTTATGAAAAGACCTGGATTTGAAACTTGGATTTTTCACTAACTGACATTAGCTAATTCATACATTAGCTGTTGTAACAAACCCAAGAACATAATAAAACTTCACCTCTAAATATTGTTTTTATTTTCTCTTGCGATTTGACTTACATTTTAGATTGAAAAGCTCTGATTTTTTTTTTCCAGCTAAGTATCTTGAAAAACTTTCTTGTTTAGGACACTGTGGGAAACTAGAAGAAACACCATCTGTTGACATTGTGAAATCAGGCACCCAGGATGCGAATTTGAACATTTTCTTTTTTTTATAATGATTTATTTAATATATTTCTTATTTCTCTCCTACCTTCCTCTAGCCCCTCTGTTTGCTGAGGTATCAAGTCAAAGCTAGCATGTTATGTTTGAAATAAAAATGGTTATGAAGATTTACTTTATTAGTGAGTTTCTTGAAGGATCTGCTCTGGACAAATGTCTTAAGTCTCTTCTCAGGAAGCACTTACATCCTATTGCTGTTCACACTTGCTGCCGTAAAACTCACTCCTGGGGTCCACCATCTTCAGTGCTGCTCAGTAAAATGTCAGTTTTAATTACGCCTAAGACACTTTTATCCAGCCATTCATTTTAACTTCTAATCCCTGGTGGTTTTTTGCTGCCAATAAAATCAAGAACTATTGAGTTCAGTGACAAATTTAAGAAACTAATTTATTCAACATTATTGAAAAAGACACTAACGTTTTGTTATCTCTCACTCATGATTTTTTTTCTATAGAAATCCAGGTTTTGTTTTTGTATGTTTGTTTTCAGGAATGCTATATGAATCTCCTCAAAGAGGCCACACTTTAATAAAACCAGGCATATATTCAAATGTATTTTCAAAATAGTGTACCTACCTCTTACCTAATAGACAGTAAAATGACTCTCTGCAGTATTCATTTTGTCATTTCTTTTCATCAGGAAAATTTCTCCTGAGCTTAGGAGGGAGAGGAAACAGCCATGCTTTCTGGTAGCTGGTCAATGGCCCCTGTTAATATCTGAATTGGGACTTATGCAACTTCTAGCTCTTCCATTTTACAAAACAAAGTTGTTAGGAAAGTTAATCTGATAATTCTCTGACCCACAGATAAGCAGCAGAAAAATGCAGGTCACCTGGTTCAGCCTGATGGAGCCCTTGCTGGTAGCATGGGCCATGACAAGACAGGACAGACTGGAGCCACTGGCCAGGACTGAAGGCTGAACATGACTCCATTTCTCCAGGACAAGCTCCCCTACTCAGTTTTTCTCCAACTTTTTTTTAAAACTGATAACAATAAACACTACCTGACATTGGCAAAGCACCAGAATTTTTTTTCTTTCATTTTTCATTTCATTTGACCTACTCTAGGGAAGACAGATAAATTTACTCTCAGTTTACAGAGGAAGAAATTGAGACATGAAAAGATATAGTGAGACAGTGCAGGATATCTACCTGGAAGGATTGATAGGAGGATTAAATGGGATTAGTATAGTGCCTGGCTTAGAGTAAATATTCAAAAATGCTAATTATTTTACAGGAGACTCATGATAAAGCTCAGCTTAGAGCTGAACTACTCTCTTTTCACTAAATCACATAAAAGTTGGCTAACAGATTTTAAAATTTAAAAAATATTCTCGGGGAAGCGGAGGAAGATGGCGGAAGAGTAAGACGCGGAAATCACCTTCCTCCCCACAGATACATCAGAAATTCATCTACACGTGGAACAACTCCTACAGAACACCTACTGAACGCTGACAGAAGACCTCAGACCCCCCAAAAGGCAAGAAACTCCCCGCATACCTGGGTAGGACAAAAGAAAAAAGAATAAACAGAGACAAAAGGATAGGGACGGGACCTGCACCAGTGGGAGGGAGCCGTGAAGGAGGAAAGGTTTCCACGCACTAGAAGCCCCTTCGCGGGCGGAGACTACAGGTGGCGGAGGGGCAAAGCTTCGGAGTAGCGGAGGAGAGCACAGCCATAGGGGTGTGGAGGGCAAAGCGGAGAGATTCTGGCACAGAGGATCGGTGCCCTCAGGCACACACCAGCCCGAGAGGCTTGTCTGCTTGGCCGCCGGGGCGGGCGGGGCTGGGAGCTGAGGCTAGGGTATTGGGTTTCAGTCGGAGCGCAGGGAGAGGACTGGGGCTGGCGGCAGGAAGAGAGCCAGAAGGGGTTAGTGCACCACGGCTAGCCCGGAGGGAGTCCGGGGAAAGGGTCTGGAGCTACCGAAGAGGCAAGAGACTTTTTCTTCCCTCTTGTTTCCTGGTGCGCGAGGAGAGGGCATTAAGAGCGCTGCTTAAAGAAGCTCCAGAGACGGGCGAGAGCCGCGGCTAAAGGCGCGGACCCCGGAGACGGGCGTGGGACGCTGGGGCTGCTGCTGCCGCCGCCACAAGGCCTGTGTGCGAGCGCAGGTCACTGTCCACACCGCCTTCCGGGGAGCCTGTGCAGCCCGCCACTGACGGGGTCCCGGAACCCAGGGACGGCTTCCCCGGTAAAGCGCACGGAGCGCCTCGGTCTGGTGCAACGTCACGCCGGCCTCTGCCGGCGCGCCCCTCCCTCCCTTCTGCCTGAGTGAGCCAGAGCCCCCGAATCAGTGGCTCCTTTAAACCCGTCCTGTCTGAGCGAAGAACGGACGCCCTCCGGCGACCTACGCGCAGAGGCGGGGCCAGATCCAAGGCTGAGACCCGGGAGCTGTGAGAGCAGAGAAGAGACAGGGAAATCTCTCTGTGCAGCCTCGGAGGCAGCGGATTAAAGCTCCACGGTCCACTTGATGTGCCCTGCGTCTGGGGAGTGAATGAATGGACAGCGAATCATCCCAAATTGAGGCGGTGGACTTGGAGGACAAGATTTAAGACTTTTTCCACTTTTCCTCTTTTTACAACGAATTATCCCAAATTAAGGAGGTGGACTTTGAGAGCAAGATTTCAGACATTTTACCGTTTTCCGCTTTTTTACAACGAATTATCCCAAATTGAGGAGGTGGACTTTGAGAGCAAGCTTTTTGATTTTTCCCCCTGCTCTCTTTTTGTGAATGTGTATGTGTATGCTTCTGTGTGAGATTTTCTCTGTATAGCTTTGCTTCCACCATATGTCCCAGGGTTCTATCTGTCCGTTTTTTTTTTCAATAATTACTTTTTAATTTTAATAACGCAACCATATTTTATACTTTATTCTATTTTACTTTACCTGCTCTTTCTTTTTTCCTACCTTCCCTTCCTCCCTCCTCCCTCTGCCCCTCCTTTCTTTCTTTCTCTCTTTCTTTCCTTCCTCCCTCCCTCCCTCCTGTCTTTCTTTCCTTCTTTCTTTCTTTTTCTTTCTTCCTACCTATCTTTCTTTCCTTCCTCCCTCCCTCCCTCCCTTCTTCCTTTAACTCTTTCTTTCTTTCCTTCCTCCCTCCCTCCCTTCTTCCTTTCACTCTTCTTTCCTTCCTCCCTCCCTCCCTCCCTCCCTTCTTCCTTTCACTCTTTCTTTTTCTTTCCTTCCTCCCTCCCTCCCTCCCTTTCTTTCTTTCTTTCTTTCTTCCTTCCTTCCTTCCTTTCTTTCCTTCCTTTCTTTCCTTCCTCCTTTCTTTCTCTCTCTCTTTCTTTCTTCTACTAATTCTTTCTTTCTACTTTTTCTCCCTTTTATTCTGAGCCGGGTAGATGAAAGGCTCTTGGTGCTGCAGCCAGGAGTCAGTGCTGTGCCTCTGAAGTGGGAGAGCCAACTTCAGGACACGGGTCCACAAGAGACCTCCCAACTCCACATAATATCAAGCGGCAAAAATCTCCCAGAGATCTCCATCTCAACACCAGCACCCATCTTCAGTCAACGACCAGCAAGCTACAGTGCTGGTCACCCAATGCCAAGCAACTAGCAAGACAGGAACACAACCCCACCCATTAACAGAGAGGCTGCCTAAAAACATAATAAGGCCACAGGCACCCCAAAACACACCACGAGACGTGGACCTGTCCACCAGAAAGACAAGATCGAGCCTCAACCACCAGAACACAGGCACTAGTCCCCCCCACCAGGAAGCGACACAACCTACTGAAACAACCTTAGCCACAGGGGACAGACACCAAAAACAACGGGAACTACGAATCTGCAGGCTGCAAAAAGGAGACCCCAAACACAGTAACATAAGCAAAATGAGAAGACACAAAAACACACAGCAGGTGAAGGAGCAAGATAAAAACCAACCAGACCTAACAAATGAAGAGGTAATAGGCAGTCTACCTGAAAAAGAATTCAGAATAATGATAGTAAAGATGATCCAAGATTCTATTTCCCAGATCCAAAATCTTGGAAATAGAATACACAAAATGCAAGAAACAGTTAACAAGGACGTAGAGGAACTAAAGATGACTCAAGCATCGATTAAAAACACAATAAATGAAATGAAAAATACTCTAGATGGGATCAATAGCAGAATAACTGAGGCAGAAGAACGGATAAGTGAGGTGGAAGATAAAATAGTAGAAATAACTGATGCAGAGCAAAATAAAGAAAAAAGAATGAAAAGAACAGAGGACAGTCTCAGAGACCTCTGGGACAACATTAAATGCACCAACATTCGAATTATAGGGGTTCCAGAAGAAGAAGAGAAAAAGAAAGGGACTGAGAAAATATTTGAAGAGATTATAGTTGAAAACTTCCCTAATATGGGAAAGGAAGTAGTTAATCAAGTCCAGGAGGGACAGAGAGTCCCATACAGAATAAATCCAAGGAGAAATATGCCAAGACACCTATTAATCAAACTGTCAAAAATTAAACACAAAGAAATCATATTAAAAGCAGCAAGGCAAAAACAACAAATAACACACAAGGGAATCCCCATCAGGTTAACAGCTGATTGTTCAGCAGAAACTCTACAAGCCAGTAGGGAGTGGCAGGACATAATTAAAGTGATGAAGGAGAAAAACCTGCAACCAAGATTACTCTACCCAGCAAGGATCTCATTCAGATTTGATGGAGAAATTAAAACGTTTACAGACAAGCAAAAGCTGAGAGAGTTCAGCACCACCAAACCAGCTTTACAACAAATGCTAAGGAACTTCTCTAGGCAAGAAACACAACAGAAGGAAAATACCTACAATAACGAACCCAAAGCAATTAAGGAAATGGGAATAGGAACATACATATCAATAATTACCTTAAATGTAAATGGACTAAATGCTCCCACCAAAAGACACAGATTGGCTGAATGGATACAAAAACAAGACCCATATATATGTTGTCTACAGGAGACCCACTTCAGACCTAGAGACACATACAGATTGAAAGTAAGGGGATGGAAAAAGATATTCCATGCAAATGGAAATGAAAAGAAAGCTGGAGTAGCAATTCTTATATCAGACAAAATAGACTTTAAAATAAACACTATTAGTAGAGACAAAGAAGGACACTACATAATGATCAAGGGATTGATCCAAGAAGAAGATATAACAATTGTAAATATTTATGCACCCAACATAGGAGCACCTCAATACATAAGGCAAATACTAACAGCCATAAAAGGGGAAATCAACAGTAACACACTCAGAGTAGGAGACTTTAACACCCCACTTTCACCAATGGACAGATCATCCAAAATGAAAATAAAGAAGGAAACACAAGCTTTAAAGGATACATTAAACAAGATGGACTTAATTGATATTTATGGGACATTGCACCCAAAAACAACAGAATACACATTTTTCTCAAGTGCTCATGGAACATTCTCCAGGATAGATCATATCTTGGGTCACAAATCAAGCCTTGGTAAATTTAAGAAAATTGAAATTGTATCAAGTATCTTTTCCGACCACAATGCTATGAGACTAGATATCAATTACAGGAAAAGATCTGTAAAAAATACAAACACATGGAGGCTAAACAATACACTACTTAATAACGAAGTGATCACTGAAGAAATGAAAGAGGAAATTAAAAAATACCTAGAAACTAATGACAATGGAGACACGAAGACCCAAAACCTATGGGATGCAGCAAAAGCAGTTCTAAGAGGGAAGTTTATAGCAATACAACCCTACCTTAAGAAACAGGAAACATCTCGAATAAACAACCTAACCTTGCACCTAAAGCAATTAGAGAAAGAAGAACAAAAACATCCCAAAGTTAGCAGAAGGAAAGAAATCATAAAGATCAGATCAGAAATAAATGAAAAAGAAATGAAGGAAACGATAGCAAAGATCAATAAAACTAAAAACTGGTTCTTTGAGAAGATAAACAAAATTGACAAACCATTAGCCAGACTCATCAAGAAAAAAGGGAGAAGACTCAAATCAATAGAATTAGAAATGAAAAAGGAGAAGTAACAACTGACACTCAGAAATACAAAAGATCATGAGAGATTACTACAAGCAACTCTATGCCAATAAAATGGACAACCTGGAAGAAATGGACAAATTCTTAGAAATGCACAACCTGCCAAGACTGAATCAGGAAGAAATAGAAAATATGAATAAACCAATCACAAGCACTGAAATTGCAACTGTGATAAAAAATCTTCCAACAAACAAAAGCCCAGGACCAGATGGCTTCACAGGCGAATTCTATCAAACATTTAGAGACGAGCAAACACCTATCCTTCTCAAACTCTTCCAAAATATAGCAGAGGGAGGAGCACTCCCAAACTCATTCTACGAGTCCACCATCACCTTGATACCAAAACCAGGCAAGGATGTCACAAAGAAAGAAAACTACAGGCCAATATCACTGATGAACATAGATGCAAAAATCCTCAAGAAAATACTAGCAAACAGAATCCAACAGCACATTAAAAGGATCATACACCATGATCAAGTGGGGTTTATTCCAGGAATGCAAGGATTCTTCAATATACACAAATCAATCAATGTGATACACCATATTAACAAATTGAAGGAGAAAACACATATGATCATCTCAGTAGATGCAGAGAAAGCTTTCGACAAAATTCAACACCCATTTATGATAAAAACCCTGCAGAAAGTAGGCATAGAGGGAACTTTCCTCAACATAATAAAGGCCGTATATAACAAACCCACAGCCAACATCGTCCTCAATGGTGAAAAACTGAAAACATTTCCACTAAGATCAGGAACAAGACAAGGCTGCCCACTCTCACCACTCTTATTCAACTTAGTTTTGGAAGTTTTAGCCACAGCAATCAGAGAAGAAAAGGAAATAAAAGGAATCCAAATTGGAAAAGAAGAAGTAAAGCTGTCACTGTTTGCAGATGACATGATACTATACATAGAGAATCCTAAAGATGCTACCAGAAAACTACTAGAGCTAATCAATGAATTTGGTAAAGTAGCAGGATACAAAATTAATGCAC
Organism: Hyperoodon ampullatus; assembly: GCF_949752795.1. Taxonomy (NCBI): domain Eukaryota; kingdom Metazoa; phylum Chordata; class Mammalia; order Artiodactyla; family Ziphiidae; genus Hyperoodon; species Hyperoodon ampullatus. The sequence goes on from NC_136914.1 coordinate 88,802,622, forward strand.
AGAAATCTCTGGCATTCCTGTACACTAATGATGAAAAATCTGAAAATGAAATCAAGAAAACACTCCCATTTACCATTGCAACAAAAAGAATAAAATATCTAGGAATAAACCTACCTAAGGAGAAAAAAGACCTGCATGCAGAAAATTATAAGACACTGATGAAAGAAATTAAAGATGATACAAATAGATGGAGAGATATACCATGCCCCTGGATTGGAAGAATCAATATTGTGAAAATGACTCTACTACCCAAAGCAATCTACAGATTCAATGCAATCCCTATCAAACTACCACTGGCATTTTTCACAGAACTAGAACAAAAAATTTCAAAATTTGTTTGGAAAAACAAAAGACCCCGAATAGCCAAAGCAATCTTGAGAACGAAAAACGGAGCTGGAGGAATCAGACTCCCTGACTTCAGACTATACTACAAAGCTACAGTAATCAAGACAGTATGGTACTGGCACAAAAACAGAAAGATAGATCAATGGAACAGGATAGAAAGCCCAGAGATAAACCCACACACATATGATCACCTTATCTTTGATAAAGGAGGCAGGAATGTACAGTGGAGAAAGGACAGCCTCTTCAATAAGTGGTGCTGGGAAAACTGGACAGGGACATGTAAAAGTATGAGATTAGATCATTCCCTAACACCATACACAAAAATAAGATCAAAATGGATTAAAGACCTAAATGTAAGGCCAGAAACTATCAAACTCTTAGAGGAAAACATAGGCAGAACACTCTATGACATAAATCACAGCAAGATCCTTTTGGACCCACCTCCTAGAGAAATGGAAATAAAAACAAAGATAAACAAATGGGACCTAATGAAACTTCAAAGCTTTTGCACAGCAAAGGAATCCATAAACAAGACCACAAGACAACCCTCAGAGTGAGAGAAAATATTTGCAAATGAAGCAACTGACAAAGGATTAATCTCCAAAATTTATAAGCAGCTCATGCAGCTCAATAGCAAAAAAACAAACAACCCAATCCAAAAATGGGCAGAAGACTTAAATAGGCATTTCTCCAAAGAAGATATACAGACTGCCAACAAACACATGAAAGAATGCTCAACATCATTAATCATTAGAGAAATGCAAATCAAAACTACAATGAGATATCATCTCACACCAGTCAGAATGGCCATCATCAAGAAATCTAGAAACAATAAATGCTGGAGAGGATGTGGAGAAAAGGGAACACTCTTGCACTGCTGGTGGGAATGTGAATTGGTACAGCCACTATGGAGAACAGTATGGAGGTTCCTTAAAAAACTAAAAATAGAACTACCATATGACCCAGCAATCCCACTACTAGGCATATACCCTGAGAAAACCATAATTCAAAAAGAGACATGTACCAAAATGTTCATAGCAGCTCTATTCACAATAGCCCAGAGATGGAAACAACCTAAGTGTCCATCATCGGATGAATGGATAAAGAAGATGTGGCACATATATACAATGGAATATTACTCAGCCATAAAAAGAAACGAAACTGAGCTATTTTTAATGATGTGGATGGACCTATAGTCTGTCATACAGAGTGAAGTAAGTCAGAAAGAGAAAGACAAATACCGTATGCTAACACATATATATGGAATTTAAAAAAAAATGTCATGAAGAACCTAGGGGTAAAACGGGAATAAAGACACAGACCTACTTGAGAATGGACTTGAGGGTATGGGGAGGGGGAAGGGTAAGCTGTGACAAAGCGAAAGTGAGGCATGGACATATATACACTACCAAACGTAAGGTAGATAGATAGTGGGAAGCAGCCGCAGAACACAGGGAGATCAGCTCGGTGCTTTGTGACCGCCTGGAAGGGTGGGATGGGGATGGTGGGAGGGAGGGAGATGCAGGAGGGAAGGGATGTGGGAACAGATGTATATGTATGACTGATTCACTTTGTTATAAAGCAGAAACTAATAAAAAAAATAAAAAATAAAATTATAACATTTCGTTTTTAGTTCATACCATATATCAAAATAAATTTTATATATTTATATCAAAAAAAATTCTCTACATGTCTAGACACAAATACATTTCATTTTGAGAATTTGAAAATGAAACAGGGGCTATTTATTTTTCTTTGTAGTTCTTTCTGCTGTTTCTCTCTTCTTCTGCATAGATTTTTCTCCCTCTCTGTTTTTTTTTGTGGGTTTCTTTTTTGTTTTTTTTTGTTTGTTTGTCTGTTTTTTAGGAAACTCAGTGGTTTCATTTTGTGTTTACCAAATAAGCACTTTAAATTAAATTACTTATATTATGGTTTTCAAAATTAAAATAAGAAACATAAATATTATTGATTTTATACTGTTAAAGCCAAATTTGTAAAGTGTACCATACATATTTTAAAACTTTAGTTAAATAAATATATAATGACAAGAATAGGATGAAAGGTTTGGAAAGCTACAGGTCAATGGATTTTTAAACTCTTTCATCATAATAAGCTATTTTTGCCTGGGTTGTTTTGCAGCAACATTGCTCTTTTAAAATAAAAATAATCAGTTATTGTAAACCACAAATATATACTTACACAGAAACACCACTCTAAAAGAAAATCAGTAGTAGATATAAAAGTCAGGTTTTTTGTTGTTGTTGTTGCTTGTTTGTTTTGTGGTACGCGGGCCTCTCACTGCTGTGGCCTCTCCCGTTGCAGAGCACAGGCTCCAGACGCGCAGGCTCAGCGGCCATGGCTCACGGGCATATCCACTCCACGGCATGTGGGATCTTCCCGGACCGGGGCACGAACCCGTTTCCCCTTCATCGGCAGGCAGACTCACAACCACTGCACCACCAGGGAAGCCCTACAAGTCAGTTTTATAGTGCATTTAATAAAAAAAAATACATACAATTGTTAAACGTTTTAACTTTAAAAAATACATGTGCATTTACTTGCCAATATTTTGATATAGAGAGGCTGATGTGGCATTTTCTTTTAATTTAAAGTTTTATATTATACCTCTAACATGAATCATATCCCAAATACACCATTTACAGTTCCAACTTATTTCTTTTTAATTTATTTATTTTTCTTTCTTTACGGATTTCATTTTGCATCCCTCCCTACTTCCCTCTTTTCCTTCCTCCCAATATAATGAGAGCTTGAAGAGGCAGGTAAAGCAATTGGATTCAATACTTGATTACATTCAGGACTTGGGTATAATCCTTCATTAATCTTTATATTTTCACCCTAGTTTTTAGTTATCTTGTTACTGAACTGAACTTGGTCTGCTTGCCTGTGCACAGCAAAGCCAATCTACTGACACCAATCTACTGGTTTTGGTGAAGGAAAGTACAGTGTTTATTTCAGGGTGCCAAGAAAGGAGAATGTGTAACTAATGCTCGGAAGACCTGAACTCCCCAGTGGCTTTCAGGCAACATTTGGAGTGAGAGTTACAGTTCATAGACTTTCTTCTCATTGGTTGGTGGTGAGGTAACAGGGTAATGTTTTGAGATCTTAATCACCAACCTTCTTGTTTCAACCAGTCTGGAGTCTACATGCTCATGGTCAGCATGTAGTCACCATCCTCCAGCTGGGTGGGAGTCTTAGTTTCTGCACAGTAACTCAAAGATATGTATCAGATTATGTCTATCCCTTGAAGAGAAAATAGGACTCTGTTTTATCCCTGAACTATTGTTTAAGCTATCATTACTTTGATTGCTTGACTGCTTTTCCTTTGTTTCTGTGTTCCCTCACTTCCCTAATTAGTAACTGCTTGAAACTGCTCTTTGGAACTCAGGGAAGTTTGAAGAGACTAAAGCCCTTTTCTACAAGAAATGGGGGACACAGAGGGATCTTTGTACCTGAGAGAGCCCAGCAAGGTCCTGTTCAGTTTCAATCTTCTCTTTTCTTTGATACTCCTCAATCCTAATGGGAACAGGGGTGAGAAAAGAAAGGGAATAAAATTTCAGGTAGAGAGGTTAATCATAAACTCAGCAAAGGAACTCAGTCTGGGGAGACTTGGTTTCAATCTCTCCAACATCAAATTATCAGAATTATTTTAGCAACCCACATTCATCAACGCTTAGCAATGCAGTATATTCTGTTTTCATACTATATCAATTTATAAATATTTCAAGTTAGCTATTGCTCTGATAAATACAATTGGCACATAAAAGTTGAGAACAAATGCTATCTTGAGAAGCACCTTAACCCAAGAAGGAGCAGAAGGGCACAGACATTATAAAGAGAAGACTATGGCTGGGAGCAATTGCTGACTAGGGTCATGAGTCAGTGCATTTTAAGGAGAGAATGGGAAACTTTCAAGCCAGTTGTTAAGAGGCCAGATAAGAAGGAATTTTCTGTAATTACTTTCAAAGCATTTATAAATTTTTAGCAAAATTGACCTTAATAGATAAAATATTCTTCAGAGACTGGGTTTGAATAAAGCTAACATACATAGTCCAAACATCTGGGCCATCCATGGTATAGCTCCTTACCTATGTTGTAAGGTAAACTAAGTGTAGGTAAGTTAGTTAACAACTGATGGAAGCTGGAACAGCATTTCCCACAATGGACCATTCAAATATCACTTTACATGTTGGAGAGATTGAAAGTGTGAGTTCCAGATTGGGTATTTCTAATACATAGGTTAGATCACAAGATCAATCTCACTTTTTTGAGGTTTATAGAAAATGGGAAGAAAATATTCAAACCAAAAAAAAAAAAAAAGGTTATTACTAGACATTGCTATCTTTTTTCTCCCTACTTCTCTGACATCACCTACTCCTGATTATCTTCAATAGCTCCTTTGCTAGGTTACCTTCCTCTTCCTGACCTGTAAATGTTGGAGCACCTCACATCTCAGCTCTCGTGTCTCCACTTCTTTTTCTATAGTTAATCCTTAGGCAAGTAGAACTGATTTCATGGCTTAAAGGCACTAATAACTCCCAAAATTAAACCACCAGCCTTGCCCATATCCCCAAAATCTAGGAAATTCCATTTTGGTGTCTAATAATCATCATAAACTTAAAGTGTCCCATGATGAATTCATGATTCCCACTCTACTTCAAAACCAGCTTCTGTCTGCCTTCCTCCTGCCCATCCCACAGGGCTACCTATCTCACTAAATAATATTATCATTCTCCCAACTGCTCAGGCCAAAACTCATGAAGCCATCCTTTACTTTCTCTTTTTCTCAGCCTTGATCTCATCCCTCCATATTTCCCACTGGCTCACTTTCAGAATATACCTAGAAACCAGCCATTCTTCACTCATTCTACTATTAATCTCCTAGTCCGAACTACCATCCTTCTATGCCTGGATTATGCTAATTTGCCTTTGAATTACTCTGTCTGTTTTTACTCTTGTCTTCCTCCAGTTTATAATTTACAGAGAAGTCAGAGTAATTCTTTTAAAAATAAATCATACAGGGTGAAGTAAGTCAGAAAGTGAAAGACAAATACCGTATGCTAACACATATATATGGAATTTAAGAAAAAAAAATGTCATGAAGAACTTAGGGGTAAAACAGGAATAGAGACACAGACCTACTGGGGGTGGGCTTGGGGATACGGGGAGGGGGGGCTGTAACGGGGCGGGGGAGAGGCATGAACGTGTATACACTGCCGGGCGTGGGGTAGATGGATGGTGGTGGGTGGCCGCGTGGCGCGGGGGGATCGGCTCGGTGCTTTGTGGCCGCCTGGAGGGGTGGGATGGGGAGGGTGGGAGGGAGGGAGATGCAGGAGGGAGGGGATGTGGGAACATATGTATATGTATGACTGATTCACTTTGTTGTAAAGCAGAGACTAATAAAAGTAATAAATAAATAAATATAATCAACTATTTAAAAAAATCATATTTAGTCAGTCCTCTGTTCAAAACCATAAGTGGCTTCCCATATTAAAATAATGTCCAAATATATTAATGTATGTATATATGTGTATATATCAGAATAATATCCAGGACCCTTACTACTGCCTTCAAGACCCTACAATCTCAGATGTCCATGACTACTCTCACCTCACTTCCTACTATGATTCTTTCTGCTTACTGTGCAAAAGCCACATGATTTTTCTTGCTACTTGTCAGCCACATCACACATGCTCTGTCTCAGGCTCTTGTCTTTGCTGTTCTTTGTCGAAAACATTCCTTCCCCAGACATTTACTGTCTCTGATCAACAATTACCACCTTGGAAAAATGCCCACTTTATCTAAACATGGTATCTCTTGAAACTTTCTGTCCCTTTATCTTCTATATTTTTCTTCATGACACTTTTCATTACCTAGCATTATATTATACATCTATTTGATTATTCCTCCATGGGAGCAGGGTTTTGTCTGTTTCATTCACAGATGAATCCCAGAGTCTGAAACAGTGACTGGCATAGACTGCCAGTCACTGCTTCAGATAAATATATTTTGAATGAATGAATCCAGAGATAAGAAAGAGCAGAATGTAAGAGCACTGTAAGAGTGCCTAATTTAGACTACAAAGAGGAATAATCAGAAACAAGGTGGACTTGGCTTCCTACTGGTATCCCCTTTCATGGAGGCTCCAGCAGAACTCCAATTCTAACCAAGTACCAGAGTGGTCCAAATTAAGGAGCCAAAAAAGAGTGAGGCTTTTCTAATGGACATTGAGTGCCTAGTGTGAGCTGGACACTTGGCTGAATATTGAGCACTCAGAGATTATTTAGAAATGCTTCCTGAGTTCCAAGGGTTTGTTGTTGAGGAAAATATACAAATAAATACAATGCACTGTGGTAAGTAAAATAGTAGACATATAGCTCTATAAATGTTTCATAAGGGTCCAAATTGGGAAGAGCTTATACTGAGCCAGTTACAGCTGAGTTGGAGAAGACTTCACAAAAGATTCTTGTGCTAAATTAGTCTGTTAGCTAAAACTCTGTATATAAAGTAAGTCTTTTAACTTCTCAAAAAAGTGACTTGATGAAGAATCATAATTTATTTTTAGAAATTATAAATTATTCTGTTGAAAACTTTATCCTAATTAGTATTCCTTCTCCTTGACAGATTAGAGACAGATAGTTTTTCATGTTGGTCTATCCAAAGGAAATGTAGAAAAAGAATAATGTAATTAGTGAGGTACAATACGTGTCAGAAATCTGACATATTCTGGTTTAAAATTTTTTTTAATGTTTGCACAAAACTCATTAGGCATCTGAATAGTTCAGTGAATTTGGATGTTGTATGTGTAGCACTCGGCTCAATTAAGCAGATGGTATAGGTTGAAAGAGATTTTAAGAAGGAAAAAATGAAGATTGAAAATATTTTGGTGACATTACCTTTCTATAATCTTTGAGAAACTATTTTTGAGAAGCAGTCTATCACAAACAAAATTATTTCCAAGTAGCATTAGAACACCATCCTGTGTTGTTGTTCGTATATATTCACCTTAATTACTTTGTCTATGCATTTGAAGGAAAACTATAAACTGATGGATGGAGATAGTATATATAAACCTAATTAGGATCACAATATAAAACATGCATTTTGAACTGTTTCTTCCAGTCCACCTCTCTCTCTCTCTCTCTCTCTCTCTCACACACGCACACACACACACACACACACACACACACACACAAATATTTTACCTGGCTAATTAAAATGTTTGCAATAGCTTTAATGTTATATTGAGTAGTTTAGTGTGCCAGAAAACTCCTAAAATCTCAAGTTCTGTACACGCTATCTTAGCTGATAACTACAATTTTGACATGTAAAACCAGAAATGCTTCTTTCTACCATTAGAAATTAATTTTTCATTCATATATTCCAGGTAGAGGAACACATGTTCAAACTCACCCTCCAGCATAGCTGACTGGCATTAGAACACTTCTAAGAGCAGGTTTTGACATAGCTTTGGGCCTCTGGAAGGTTTGAAGTCAGCTGGGTAGGTTAAAAAAAAGAACAAAAGGAAGAGGTGAGGATAACTGTGCATAAGATCTCTCTGTTTTATAAGTTGGCTAAGGAAGGCATCTAGTCTAAAAGTTATTAATTTAAAAAGGTGCCCTTAGAGAAACCTCAGGGCTTAGTCATAGCCAATATTTTAATGCAAACAACATATATAATTTATGGTCATTAAGACTATTAAAATGTTCTGTCAGAGGATTCCAACCACTGATGAGCTGGTTGGTATCCCCCAGAGTCAGAAAATGCATTAGCCTATTCGATCCTTTGAAAACCTATAAGAGAGGTAGGTGCATTGCTTACCTTTTTGAGAGGGGTCATTGCTAATATTGTGTTTGGATCTAAGGCCAACGATTGGTTTTTTGGTTAGCAGACATTTTCACTTTGAACATACTGAAAAGCCTCAGTTTTGTTCTGCTATCCATCCTTTCATCTCATATGACCAGAATTCTTTTGGAGCCAAGATAAATGTAGTAGTATTATCCTTTCTTCCATTTATTGCTTTAGAGGCAGGCATGTAATCCAGTTTCAACTAATAAGACACAAGAAGAAATCTGCTAGGAGCTTCTGGAAAAGACTTCTTCACTCCCAAATAGAGTCACCAAAGGAGAAATGATTCTGTTTCTCCCACTGAACACTTGTGGTATCTTCAACAAAGAGATGAATCTGTAACAGCCATTTTGCAATTAAAAAGAGACTCAGCCTGAGGGAATTACACTAGTATAGTAGGAGGCGTGAGAACAGAAAGATAGAAGAAATTTTGCCCCAGATAACATTACTGATTTACAAAATTAACTAAATCTGAAACCATTCTATCTCTGAACTTTTCCTTTTATTTTTATTTTTTTTGGTATGACTGTTTCCTTATTATTGAAGCCATTTTTGTTACTTGCACCCAAAATCATGTTATCTGTATAGAATCAAAGGGAAGAAACATGCACAACAATAGTTCTAAAAATGCATTATTAAATTACAAGGCACAAAACCCAAGTTTATTCACTACATTCAAACTGAGATTTCTTTATTCCTAATTCTCACACCCAGATAAGGAAATGCATTGCAAACATGTTGCAGCTGCTGAATGACTCAGCCTGGCACATTTCCTGTCTGGAATTATGTGCTGCTCTGAGTACCTCTCATCAAACATTCACCCCAGGAGCATAAGTATGTGCATTCGACAGATATTTATTAGACACTTATTATTGAAGCTAGCAATGATATGGAATATAGCAGAAGTTTAAGACATGGTCTTTGCTCTCATGATGCTGACCATCGAGTTAAGAGCAGAAGGCATGAATAAGTTAAAAAAAAGACAAGAAAGGATGTCACAGATAGTATAAAACCAAATGTTAAATAAATGGTATCAAAAATAAATCCCACAAACTGAAAAGGGAAAATTAACATAATCTGGAGCACTCAGTAGAGTCGATGGAGTTTATATTAGGCCTATTAGACAAGTAGAATAGGGAGATTCAGGAAGGAAGAGGAAATATTTTTCAGTGTTATTCTTTGTGTATGGTACCTTATTGGATTGAGCAAGGTATGTCTAGAGAACATGAAACAGAAAAATGATGTAAGAGAAGAGTCAGAAATAAGAGAAGCAAGTTTGGACACACTCTAGAAGCCTTGAACATCAGGCTAAGAAATTTGACCTTGACCCTGTTGGTGAGAAAATCATTGGAGGTTTTAGCAGGGAAGTACAATGGTGAAAACATTCTTCTTGAAAGAAAAGTCTGGTGTCTGGGTAAAGGATTGGAAGTGAAGACTTGAGAGCAGACTGTCAGCAAATAGGCCATTGCAAAAGTCTCTTCTTATGAGGAAAAGCTATACTCATAGTTCATATCATTAAGCAATGTTGTCACTTAGAACTAAATTGACTTGAATGAGATTGACAATTCAATCTCAAGGAAACCTGGTGCAAGGTATTTGATACTATGGAGATTAATAACAAGATATTGAACGAATTTTTCTCTTTTGGAAACTATCATTATTTTGATAGAGCTTCATGTTCAATGTAGGAGTTTCCAGTTGATACAAAGAGAGAAATGGAGATCAGTGGCATATTGTCCCTCATTCCATTGATGCTGTTAATTTGTGATTGTAGGATCTGCCCAGAGTAGTCAAGGGAAATGTAGCTCCATTGTTCCATAAACAACAGAAATAACCTCCATTAGCCAAGTTGGAAAACAGGGATGTCACTTCCTCCTAACAAGATTTTTGTTACTACTTACAGTCTTTAATTATAATATTCATTTATTCATCCAAGCATTTATTCATTCATTTATACTTGTATCCCACAAATAGTTATTGAGCGCCTCTTCTGTGCTAGCTGTTCAGTGCTCATTACTAGAGATATTTAAAACATAAACAAGATAGCCTCAGCCCCCTTTGGAGGCTGTAGTCTAGTTGGAGAAGGCTCCCATGAACTATAAGGTACTATAACCTAAAACTGTAAGCTTTATGATGTGATCAATACAGTCTTCTTTGAAAGCACACAGGAAAGGAAATGAACCTATCCTAGAAGTCACAGCAAAGATGATATCTCTGTTCTATTTCTAACACTTAACAGCTGTGTCATCTTGGACAAATTAATTAACCTCTCTACATCACTGTCTTCATCTGTACAATTGTACATCATTTATGGGTCTATTGAAAGAGTAAATTTCATTCACATACATGTGTGTATGTGTGTGTTTATAAAGACTGCCACTTAATAAATCAAACACTCAATGAATGTTAGCAATTATTAACATATTATTGTCATTGTTATCATAATTATCATAACCATTATTCTGAGTCATGAAAAATGAGTAAGGCTCACCTAGAAAACTGAAGCATAAGGAAGGGAGGTTATTGTGAAATGGAGCAAGACCCTACGGTCCTTTCCCCCCAAGTTCCCCACCTGCCTTTTGTCTGTGGAAAAACTTGAGCCAAAGCATAAGTTTAATCAGAGAAGTGAGAAAATGCAGAAGCAAAGAAAAGCAATCAAACAGTACAAAACAATAATAGTTTAGTCATTAAACAAAGTCAAGGACATTTAGCTCCTCTTCATGGACTACAGCCATATCCTGTGAGCTACCTTGTAGATACTGAAACCCCACACCAGATGGAAGAAGTTAACTGCATGATGACCAGACTGCAGTCATGACATAGGCTGCCACAATTTCGAGAAATGGCCTCAAAGAAATGGGAACAAACCGACCCTGGAACTGAAAATTAATTGTATTTAAAACAATCAAGATGGCACTGGTCAGACCACCGCATGACCAATTTCAAAATGACAGTCAGAGCTGACTGTGCTGTTTCTGCATGTAGTCCCTCCCTCTGTCTATAAAAGCTCTTGCCCCCTGGTTGTCAGTAGGGAACAGTTGACCTTTGGACAGAAGTCTGCCCCCAACCCCCCACCTCATTGCTGGCATCCAAAATAAAGCAAACTTTCCTTTCCACCAACTTTGTCTCTTTTTTGGCTTTTGAGCAGCAAGCAGCAGAACCTCCACTTTCTGTTACAATTGCATGCAGATGTACAGAGGCTCTAACGGATGGGTGGAGATGGGGGAATATAAGAGGCATGGCTATGGAGGGAGGACAGTTCTTTCCAAGGAATCTGGTCATTATTTTTGTTACAGCAGTATTTTCTCTCAGTTTGCAAGGGCCTGCTGCTTTCTCCCCGTTTGTCTCTGTGTTTCCTGTTCCCCAAGCAACAACCTCTGTGTCTCACCAAGCCCCGGCAACCAAAGGCATGTTTCATGGTGTTCACCATATAATGAATGAGAAAGTGATTATGGTTCAAGGTTAAAACAGACTCCCATTGGGTATAAATCTGAATGCTCAAAGCCTTCCTATGTATTACTTTTTTTGAAAACTGAAATGTATTAACATATATTTCATTTCAGATGTACAACATGATGCTTCACTATTTGTATATTTGTGAAATGATCACCAAATAAACCTAATGAACATCCACTGCCACACATAGTTACAATTTTTTTCTTGTAATGAAAAATTTTAAGATCTAGTCTCTTATTATGTATTAATTTTAATCAGACTACATCCCAAACATCCCAAAATTATATGCAAATATCTGTCTATATCCACCTTTTAAACTTTTTCTCACAAAGAATAAGTATTTTTCATCAGATTTTCGAAGGAATCTTTGACCCCCAAAAATTTGCTGTAAAATTTAATGATAACCCTGGGCCATCTTTTACTATAACTATGGATAAAGCATAATTTTCCAGCAACTTTCAAATGATTTACATGTCTTTTATACCTATTTAGGTTTTCAGCTTATGGTATCTTCTGGGGCATTAAATTCCACAAGAATACTCTCCATTATAGGAAGTAATTATTTCTATTTTCTTGTACTAAAAAATCCTTCAAATATCAAGCTACATCCACAAGTTCTAGCATTACAGAATCTTGGGAACAAGTCCCCAGTGAGAATCAAGGTATGACATTGCTTCTCAAATTATCCATAAGAAAAGATCTTTTTTTTTCTTCCCTCTGATCTGTTGCAGAGGTACACTGTTGTAAAATAAAATTTTTAAGTGAAGCAATGTCATATTTCTGTTAAAACGTCTAAGTGCATACTCTCAATTTTTATACTTACTCGAAATAAGTAAAAATAGTTCAGAGACCTGCAGCAGTTTTTGGACCACACTTTGATAATCATATTATAAGATCCTGGAGATAGAATGCCTTCTCTTCTATGGGCATTTTGTTTTATAAGGGAGTTGGTGAAGATTGAAAGGCCCACATGTTTCAGAGAAGCTATTTTTTTATTGTGGTAAAAAACACATAACATGAGATGTACCCTCTGAACACATTTTTAAGTGCACAGTACAGCATTGTTACATATAAGCCCAGTGTGGTACAGCAGATCTCTAGAACTTTTCCATCTTGGGTGAATGAAACTCTATACCCATTGAATAGAAATTTCCCCCTCTTTCCTCCCCTCAGAAACAAATTATTTTTAATGGTAAAAATTCAATTTACAAAGGAGATAGGAACAACGGGCAAATTCCCAGCTCCACCTTAATGTGTTTATAGAATGATTAAATCAGATAGTACATGTAATCAGATGACAGACCTCAACAAGAATAATGAATGCAATGCAGTGAATTCTCTTTTTCTTCCCTTAGCAGGTCTGAAAATACCACAATGATGGGAGTTGCTGTGTTTTTTGTTCACTTAAAAGATCAGCTATTACCTTATATATAGCCTTCATTTTTATAAACTTTCCTTTTAAGACACACATATGGCACAAAAGGCATATGAAAGATTGCTCAACATCTCTAAGCATTAGAGAAATACAAATCAAAACTACAATGAGGTACCTCCTCACATTGGTCAGATGGCCATCATTAAAACATCTACAAATAACAAATGCTGGAGGGGGTGTGGAGAAAAGGGAACATTTCTACACTGTTGGTGGGAATGTAACTTGGTACAGACACTATGGAAAACAGTATGGAGGTTCCTTAAAACACTAAAAATAGAACTATCATATGAGTCAGCAATCCCACTACTGGGCGCACACACAGAGAGAACCATACTTCAAAACAATACATGCACCCCAATGTTCATTGCAGCACTATTTACAATAACCAGGACATGGAAGCAACCTAAGTGTCCATCAACACATGAATTGCCATAGTTTCCTTAAAAAACTAAAAATAGAGCTGCCATAAGCTCTATTTTTAAAATCGGGATCTTAATGCAACTCCACTTCAAATACATTTCTTTTAATCCTTATCTTATGATCAATACTTATACAAGAATGCATGAAAAGTGAAGTCAATTTTCAAGGTGATTTCTGTGCAGCCAGACAGGAAACTTAAAATAAATCCAACACAAGGCATTGTAGGATCAGCATCTTATGAGGCACATAGAAAATAAAAATTAAAGACGTTAAAGGGAAGAAGAAACACTTTTTTCCTAAGGGTAGGGATGAAGGCTAATGTAAATAACTTTTTATTTGTGTTGCTTCATTATTGAGTTATCTTCTGCATTTTAATCTTTGGGGGAAAATAATTTACTATTTTTTATTATGAGACACATTATGCATGTGTGTCTCATAATAAAAAATGCACATATTATGTGTGTGAAATGCACATGTTATGCATTTCATTGCATAATATGATTCAGAAATTATAGACCAGATATGTTAAGAGTAGAAGCAATGAGATTGAAGATGTTAAAATGAAAAGATAACTAGAGGACCAGATCTTGGAGTTGTTCTGGAATGGCACATTTTCAAAACATGTACCTTATAAATGGACAGAAGAGAAAATCTTAAAGTGAGTTATCTTAAAGCAGGGTAAAGATTGGAGAAGATGAGAGAGATCACACCAATTTTCTTACATAAAATAGGCAAGATTGAGAAATCTACTTTAATTTCCAAAGGAAAAGGAAATGTGATAATCTGAAAGAGACAGGTAAAGGAATGGAATGGGGCGGTGGATGAAAAGACAACATTTTAGAATAATTGTTACAGTGAATGTGTTGCCAAATTACCAAGATATGAATAATGTAATTTTCATTGAGAACCCAGCTAGAGCCAAATAACACAGTTCAGTTCTGGTAGTCATCAACACTGGGGAAATTCCCTGAGCTGATTATGGGGAGATTCCCTGAGTCATCTTTAGTGTTACTAAGGTAACTGAAACATTTTTCTACAGTTGAAAATGCACAAAATTATGCCTGCATTTCTCTTCTGAATAAACATACAATATGATTATATAAGTGTAGGAAGTGACTCAGAGTCTGTACGCATGAGATTGAAAGTATTGCTTGTGAAATAGTTTATCTCTTTGATTAGATTTTATTAAAGATACACTTAGATTTCTGTATGATCATAATGATCAGTTTAATGAAACTATCCACTGGATAAAAATCAAAAGCAAAATTAAAAATAGTTATCTGATCAGATTTTGTCATAGTCTAACTATTTATAACATGGTGAGTTGGCAGCTTATTCCTAAGCATTAGGGGCACAGCTCTGCCTACTGAGTAAGTGCTACCTGGACATCCCATCAACCCTTCAAATAAAAGATATAACAAAACATTAGTTTATTATCTTCCCTTCTCCAGCTTTTTTGCTTCCTGTATTCTCAAATTCTGTTGATATCATTTGTATTCCAGGCATTCAAGCTAGTAGTCTCAGAATGATTTTCCATTCTTTCTCTTGTCTTGACATTCATAGCCAATATGCTGTCAAATTCATTTGATTTTACAATAATAATAATGAAATGGGCAATTTTTCTTGAGCACTGACTATGAGCCAGGCTCTATGCTAAAACTTTGTATATATTGTTTCATCAAATTCTTATCCTCATACCAATCTATAAGCAGTAGTTTTGTTATACTCATTTGTAAAATGATGTAAAGTGTGGAGCAATCGAGCAACTTGTCCAAATCCATGCAACTGGTAAGCAGGGGAGCTAGGATATGAATTTATGCTCTTACTAATATACTGTCTCCTTCACCTCCTTTCTACACAAATACATTCTCCTCATTCAGTATTTTAGCACTTTTTTATTCCTTCTGAAGTTTCTCATATACCACTGCCTAGCTGATCTTTCTACAGCACTTGCTTACTAAAATATCATAAATATATTTCCATTGCTGAATAAATGCAACACAAATTTCACAGCCAAATGGTCAAAACTTTCATACTTTGAATCCAATTCATCCCTCCAGTCCCATCTTCCCCCATTTCCAGCCATACAACTAATATTCCAGCTGAATTAACAGTTTCTCTTTTCCTCAGGGGACTATGCACAGGCAAAATCTGGAAAGAGATGAGTGTTTGAGGAAAGGAGAAGCCTTTCCTGCAGGGTAGTAGGGACTAGGCTAGAAACATGGTGATGGCCAGACTGCAAGGGAGTTTGAGTCTCATGCAATTAAGTTTGACTTTTGGCCTGGAGTCAAATGAGCTTGACTGTTGATAGAGGTGGGGGTGGGTGGAAGGAGTATAAATCTGGGGGCACAGTGTCTGTCCTTACAAGGTTTTGATGATATTCTCTGAAGAAACAGCTATCTCTATTTTTCATTTACATCAGCATGGTTAAGGATATTAGAATGTATAGCAAGATCAGTTAGATTAGTTTGCTTCAAATAGCTCTAGGGTTGATGTGGACTGTGAGACCGTCTTGAACCAAAGTATTTGATTTTCTCAAGATTTGAAGAAGTAGCAGGGTGAGGGAAATGTCAAAAGAACTTTAAACAAAATCTAGCAATACATAATTATGTACAAAAGATAAGAGTAAGAAATAAAGACTAACCTAGAAGTAGTTGCTTTGATGAAATCTAATAGCTAAACCAACCTATTATAGGGCATACAATATGATAATGGATAATTAGCAGATAATTTCATTAAACAATTTGGAAATATAACTTAAAAATTTCTTAACATTCAAAAATGTTTTTGATCAATCTGATCAAAATCTTCGCTCAACTTTCTTAGAAATCTTCACTCTCTTAGAAAACTCCAAACCTAAGAGGTCTATCTTTGCACATATGTGTTATTATACAGGATATGAAATCAAACAAAAAATCAAAGTATCTCAATAGGCAGCCTCCCATTTTGTATTCTAAAAAATGACTATTTTTCTTTTAGGTTTTATAAAAACAATCTATTAAAATATTATAAACACAATGGTAGGTTTTGTTGATTTTACAAAAGCAAAAGAGCCAGTTATTTTACCAACAAAATGAGTTCTTTTCAAGAATAGCAGAGAAATTGCCATTTGGAACAAGCAAACTATAGCGAACCATAGACAAGTCCAGAGAACAGAGGAAAGGGTCTTGCTTTTACAGAGGGAAGGAGGAAATTCTGGAGGGCTATGGTGGTTCTTCATTGGTTGCAGGCAGTCGGCAGCTTGCTGTGGGGTCAGAACAGTCTTTTCTTCCTGCTGGGGTCTGTTAGCTGTGGTGAAGGATACAGCCCTGAGAGCTCCCCCTTCAGGGGCTTCCCGACTCCATTTTAAATGAGGTTTCCTTTACTCATTTTCACAGTTTCATTAAAAGAACACTTTCAAAGCACCAAATAGCTCCTATTGGGCAATTAAAAAATAACTTATATACATCAGAATAGCAGTCCCTCTCTTGCATTCCATGCATGTGAGAAAGAAGTCTGAAGCCCAGAAGTGCATGTAGTTGGAAGACCGAGAATTTGATGGGCATGACATTTTCTAGCCAGATAAAAATACACATGCATATGTCTGTATGATTCATTCCACACAACTCAAAATTGCTAGAGAGTGGGTGTAGCTATGAATATTACTGCACAATGTAGTTTTCAAAGAAAAAAAAACAAATTTGGCAGCTTCCAATCTTCCTGAGTAACTTTAAATTAATTGAAATTTTAATTAATAAAATGCCCAACTAAAAATGCATTAAAAGCATGTCAAGTGCTAAAGAATAAATGAGGAAGAATGAATAATACAAAACCAAGATGGTAATTGTTCTATAAATGCACATTTTTGGGGGTCTGTCTATCTGACTGCATCTTAACTAAGTTAGGCCGTGTCTCAGCCAGTAAATTGAAATAAGCAGTTGATTCTCTTTTACCAGTACTTCAGTTTCATTGTATTTCATATCCAGATTGAAAGATCTGAATTGTCCAAATAACTTTTTTCAATTTCAAACATCTCTTTGTAAACTGTGACTTGATTATTTGTTGTGAATAAGCTAGGTTTAATAGATAAGAAAAATAATAGCAATAGCCTTGATAGCTATCATTTTCCCTTATATGTTTCCATAAGTGTTTCCTTATGCCAGCTACTTTGGAAAGTTACTTTACATGCATTATCTCTTTTAAACCTAAAAGTAAAACATATGAACTTCTTATTATATTATCCTTTTTTTTGCAGGTGAAAAAACAAATAGATAGTATAGCATATTCTACACAACTAGTAAATAACATAGTCAGGATTCAGCCCCAGGTTTGTCTGATGCCAGAATCCTTCTCTAAACTAGCATGATACTGAGCATCTCTAAAAGAGGAGTGCTTCAATTTAACAAAGGTTATGGGGTCATTAATAGAAATTAAAATATAGGTGAAAGTGATGGTATAAAATCATGTCCACAGAGGTTTAAACATGTATGTGAAGATCAATGTATAAACCATTATATATTTACATAAATGCAGTTTATTCACTGCATATTCTCATTTTATATAAATTGTCTAAATAATTTACTCAACTCTAATGTAGCAAAACCAATATTATTTAATTTTTTACACAAAGGCATGTACATACATAGGAGTGTACAGAAGTTGTGTAGGAAGCTTGTTGTTAAAAAGTTTATAAATGGACTAAATTTTATCCATAGCAGAGTCCAGTGCACAGATTTTTGTCTTGGTAAATCACTTCATAGAAATTTTTAAAAATTAGATGGTTATTACAAATTAAGTCCAACCAGACCAATAGTGAATGAACCTACTTCATGAGGCCACAGCTGTGTGGGGGAGAGAAAATAGGACCAAGGTATAGAAAACAGCCTCCCTGGTTCATTTCAGCACATCTTAATAGTCAATGCCAGTCACTGCTATTGATTATGAAATTGGCATTGTGAACCCTAAAGGCTTCGCTTGCTGCCCTGACATCCATTTTATTGACTTAGGCATAAGTGAGCTTCAATCAGCAGATATTTGCTCTGTGCATGCTGAATAAAGCAAAAAGCAAACAAGAATAAAGCATGGCTTTTCTCTAACATTGTCTGTGCTTCTTTAACTTAGCCTCATAGGCTTCATTCACAAATTCACAACTGTCTATATGTTTGCGACCTGCAAAATAGTTCACATTGATCTCACCTCTCCTGATTTCATATAGCCAAGTTAATCTAAATAATACGTTTATCTTTTACTATTAGTCAGATTCGAATTTTCCAGTTGTTTCACAGTTGTTCTTCTTTCCACAGATAATAAACACCCCCAGATGGTAAATATAAGCTTATTAAGGGCAGAATATGTCATATTAATTCATTTACTCATGCATATAAGCATTATTTTATTCATACAAAAGGATTTATTATAATAAAATTATTCAGCATTAGCACATCATTTTCCTGTTTTAAGCTAGAAAGAGTTACTCAACCACGCTGAGCATCCGTTTTCTCATCTCTAAAATGTGAATAATCAAAGTGAATTATAAAGATAGTGAAAATTAAATGAGAAAATTTCTGGAAAGTGCCTCAAACATGGTCTGGAAGGGGGTCAGCACATGGTGGTTCCTGTATTTCCTTGAGTAAGGTCTTGGTACATGCTAAACTGGACGTTAACATCTAGTTTCATCAAAATAGTCAAATTAATTTTTGGTTTAGACATAGCCATTTATTTCTCTAGCTCCTTCATAAAATTGGAGTTTAAAAATGAAAATAAATTTTGGTCACTTGATACAGTCAGGAAAATATATCAAATGCATTGTAGAAGATACATCTGGAAAAGAAGAGAAGTAAGTGAATGAGGTTCAAGGGTGTAGGGAGTATAAAATGGGTGGGACCTTGCACTGACCAGTGATAACTCTGCACCACAGCCTGAGAATTATGATTTAATTAACCTCTCATTCCTGAGAAATTGGGAGGGGAGAGGGAAAATAAACAAACAACAACAACAAAAATACATTCAACTTGTTTGTAGGCACCAAGAAAAATAAATAAATATAACATATCCATATGTGAGTAAAGACAGTAAGTACTGTTGACGCTTGAACAAAAAGAGTTTGAAATACATGGATCCACTTATATGCAAATTATTTTCAATAGTAAATATTACAGTACTACACGATTGGTGGTTGGTTGAACCTGTAGATGTGGAAGAATGGTGAAGAGTGGACTATAAGTTATACACAGATTTCTGACTCCTTGAGGGTTAGCACCGCAACCCTCGCACTGTTCAAGGGGCAACTGTACATGTTTTTATAGAGTATATATAGTTTCTCTCTCTCTCTCTCTCTTTCTGGCTATTCATGTTACTGCTAGGTGAGAGTGATACAGGACAGTCAAAGTATAGTCTTCTTTAATTTGCACAGCTATTTTAGTCGCATTGGCACTTATCTTCTACTTTTCCCTAGACTTCATATACAGAAGATAGACAAGCAACTATTACTTCAGCCTCCTCTAAACAATGATGTACATCAATTTTATTGAGAAAAGAAAAGTGATGTCTTCTAACATGGAATTTAAACTAGAGAGTGAAATGTATAGATTCCATCATAAAGGATCATTTATACTTAGATAAAATATTTTGAAATCCCACCAAAGCTTTAAGATGGAAATACTTCCCTTTAACTCAGAAGTTTTAGTGGCATTCCATTATTTATAATTAGGAAAGCAAGATATCTTGGCAATCAGATTGGTGTGGGGATTGATTTGAGATTATTTTGAACAAAAAAGAATGCATTTTATGTAAAATATAATAATGATGCTATTTTTATATCTCTATGAAGAGATTTTTAAAGCCAAGCATCCATGATCTACATTCTCCTATTGATAAAATTACCTCATTTATTACATTTATAGAAATAAACCTCCTAGATTTCTACTTTACTTAACATTATATAAGGTATGTTCTTTAACAGGAAAGGACTATGTATACAGGCAGAGTAGTAGAATATTTCTGAGAAGAGTTTCCATCATAGCTTTTTTCTATGCTGCCTTTTTAGCACAGAACATCTAGGACACAAAACCTTAGAGCAATGAGCGATGCTCACTGGTTTTCACATGTTAGTCAAAATGAAATCTTAAATATCCTCTTTCGGAGTGTAGAGAGATCACTCACTGTCCACAGAACATACCTTGAATAATATTCTTTTAAAAACATATTTAAAATTTAGAATTTTATATTGTGTTAACTCATATTCAGGGAAGAAACAAATTTAAACCAATGTCTTGATAAATATATAAAATCTAAGGCATTGAGGCAAAGTTGTATGTGTTTTAATCCTTAGGTTATTAATCTTTTATTATCTCCTTTCTTAAAATCAAAAACAGACTTGCTAATAGGCCTCTGAATAATTTCTGTGAAATTATTCACTAAATAAAGAGAATGGATTTATACAGTGAATATATTGATTTGCATGGACTTGGGATTTACTTAAGTATAAAAATTATAAAGAAATTATTTTAATACTAGATTAATAATAAGGAATAAAGCATTCCCTATAAAATTATGATTTATAATTTCAGAATCATGCTCTAAATAGCAGAGCTTTTTATTTTTAATATTTGACAATAAATTGGATAGGAAATTTTGCATCAATTTGTCCATGGAGTAGTGAGTTTTTATACAGTTGCCTGTAGTAAGGCAACTTAGCAGGTGACATGTACTCAATGGTCTAGGGACAATGGTCCTTCACGTGAATATGAGGCACAGATGCTTGGGATTCATGCATGAAGACCCCCATTCTCCAGACCTAAATGCAGGACCCTCACCCAGATGATTCTGGTGACTACATTTTGAGAAATTGCTTTAGAGTTTGACTCATCCTCACAGACTGAGAAAGATGAAAATATTTAAGTACAAGTATGGATCTATCAGTCTGGATCAGATGTTTGTCACCCAAGTGGACAGAAATCAATATATATAACAAAATGCTAAAGTATTCATTAAAATGAAAACTGTAACTCATGCAAGGTGGTACACTTAGGCTACTAAAGCAGGCAATTATAATCAGAAAGCTGCTTAGAAAATATAGACTCGAAGCAAGATAATCTATGGGATTCAAATAAAATGACATCAAGGTACAAATTGTTATTGATTTCACAAAAAATCCTGTAAATTATGCAGAATTGTTTTTTGCCACTTCCATTTTATGAAAAATATGAATATATAAAAACTTACAGAGGACACAATAATCCTTCACATTTCCATCATTCAGAATTAACAAATGTTAAAATTTAGTGTATTTCATTCTTAAATACTTGAATTCCTTGATACTTAGATTTACATAATTTATGTTATACATATGATAAATGCATATATTGTCCCTTAGCTTATTTAATATTATAAAGTCGCTGGTGAAAACACTTTAGTCCCTACTCTCATTTATAGTATACTGCAAGTTGTTTTCTTGAGTCATGCATAAGCTGTCAGAAATAACGTTCATCTATACAAAAGTACTGAGTGTCTGTTGCCATATTGTCACTGTCAGCTGTTGACTCACTATGCTACTACTGTCCATTTAAAATGTATCCAGGGATATTGACAGCATGCTTACTCAGTATAGCAGTCAGAAGGATATTTTATGTTTGTAGATACAAATAATATATGAGGAAAATATCACATAAAGATATTACAACTACTAAGTCATTCCAAACACATAAACATAAACAGTAAGAATTAAGCAAATAAAGAATTAGAAATGTCACACCCCAAAACGAAGTTTACATTTTAAACAGAAAAAAAAGATTGACATATAAGAGGATATAAACTTTAAATGGAAGAATAAAAAATTTGCATGTCTACTATGGTTCTAAAATAAAAGCATAATAGCCTAAAATAGAGATAATTAAGAAAGGCTTTCTGGGAGAGTGGGATTTTGACCCAAATCACAGTGATCATGGGCAAAAATTGGTGAAGAAAAAAAATGGAGATATTCTTTGCTGAGAACATAGCATACACAGTCACTCAGTAGAAATGAATAAGCTTGGTGTAGGCCATGTCACAAGACCACCTAGACTATGGATCATGAGGTGAGGAGGAGATTTGAAAAATGAGTGAGCTGCTTAATAGACTTTAACAATAGGCTTTTAAAAATGATTTTCACAGATTAGCTTTTCTTTAATGGTGTTTTGTAAAGCATTGGTGTTATTGCAGATATTAGATATTAATGCTACCTCCCTTCCCCTCCAAAATAATAAACTATTCTACTTGGGCACTGCTACCTACTCTATGCCCTCATGGTGATTTACAGTTTTACCATATTGTAGTTCTATGGGGTTGTGTAGTAAAGAAATGTCTTCACATTTGTTCACTTATGACACTGAACTCTTTTTCAGATGATTCATATATATTTTTATTTTTTTGATTTGGTAAAATTTGCAAAAGGTGGTGGGAATGTGTACAGATTTGTGAACAAATTTGCATCATGGTAAAAATCATCCTTCAGAATCTGGAACCTGGTGGAGGAAATGTGTGAAGGTGGGGAGGGGAAAAGGGAATTGTATCAGGAAATTGGCAGGGTGGTCAGTGCCCTAGTGCAGGTGTGAGGCAACAAGGATGAGACCCTCACGGTACAGAGGAAATAAGAAAAAGTGCAATCTGTGATACAAGGAGGCAAAGGAAAAGAACATATTGATTGCTTGGATATAAAGTAATGAACAAAAGAGAGGGAAAAAAACTGACCCTTGTTAGTAAAATCTTACTAGCTTTTTCTCTTGATTGTCTTTAAAAGGCAGAAAGGGATTAAGAAATCAGTGGGGGCAAAAATAAAGTTCTATGAGTGAATATGTAGATGCTATGCAGAATAAAAGTAGAATTAATAAATTCAAAGAAAGTGGAATATAGTTAAATAGGAAATTAATCAAGAAGACGATCCATGAAAGTTGGGTCATCCATTTTATATATGTGTGTGTGTGTGTGTGTGTGTGTGTGTGTGTGTATGTATGTATATATATATATATATATATATATATATATATCCACAATTTACATATACCTAAGTTCACCTTATCTGTATTTTATATATACTATATATGTATGTATACATACATATGTAGTATATACAGTCAACTTTCTATAGCCAAATATTCTGCATCTGCAGATTCAACCAACCACAGATCAAAAACATTCAGGAAAAAAATTACCAGAAAGTCTCAAAAAACAAAGCTTAACTTTTCCAGGTGCCCTGCAACTATTTACAAATCATTTGCATTGTGTTAGGTATTATAAGTAATAGAGATGATTCAAAGTATACGGGAGTCTGTGTGTTGGTTATATGCAAATACTATGCCATTCTATATAAGGGACTTGAGTATCCACAAATTTTAGTATCCTTGGGGTGGGGTTATCCTGGAATTAATTCCCCATGGATACAAAGGGATGATTGTATACACACATATATTAACAGTATGTTTAACAATATATTTATGTTTTTCAACTGTAAGGACTGGAACTCAAAGGAGATTGTAATGTTGAGTTAAAGGACATACAAACAGAAAAATATACATAAAATAAATATGGGAAACATATACTAAAATTTATCATTCATGAGTTCGTGTTCATAGGAGAAAATGATGTTATTATTAATTTTTCTTAAAGCCTGTGATGCAACAAAATGAAAAGAAAAAGTAGATTCTCTCTCCACTGCCTATACTGGCATCCTGTGGAATGACACAGTAAGAAAAGTCAAGCAATAGTAATTTCAATCACTTTCAAGATTGATTTATTTTCAGTTGAAAGTTCAGTCTGGTGAAAGGTGTTATAATGGCAGCTTGAGATTCTGGAACTAAAATAGAACATGAGAAGCAGTAATTTAAAGTGTGTTCTACACATAGTCCTCTACCTTGACCGAGAAAATCACTGCAGGCATTCCATTATTGGACTCTTTTTTTGTTTACACTAATGCTACTTAACCTGAATTTTGTCTGTAGAGTGAAGGGTCCTTTATGTAATTTTTATCTATGCCTTTGGTAGATAAAATATACAGTGTATTGTCCTCCAGTTACAATAATGTGACACTGGGCCATTGTAATTATGGCACTAGGAAATGTGAGGTAGTTATGTAGATGACATTATCACAAATATGTAAAGAATTTTACCAATTTACAAAGTTCTCCACGTTGTTATCTCATTTGATGTTTAACAATAACATTATGTTTAAAATTACAAACAATTGACTGAGTGCTTTCTCATTACTGGGCCAAGAGCTATGTAGCTATCTGCTTTACAGCAGGATTTTTCAACCTTGGATCAAGTGTAGCATCTTGTGTCTGTAAGTTCATACAGTACTATTTAAAATTTTTTCTATGTCATTTTGTTAATAAACAATATACCTCTTCTGAATTATCTGAATGATCATCTTCTAATTGAATACTGATACATTTCAGGTCCTGCTTTGGAATTTAAATTTGCAATCACACGTTATTTACTAAGTGAGACCCTAAAGTAATAACATTTAATATTAAATGCAATACTTCTTACTGAAGTCCAAAACTGAGACATCTGTAGATATATTCTTGGAATGCTGAATACTTGGGGTTCAGATTTCAGTTTCAGAGAGCAGAATACCTGAAGCTCGTTTAAGCAGGAAACAATGTAGTATAGAGAATCATCAGATGATTTTCGGAATCCCTAGGAAGTCAAAAGAAAAATGGTCCTGCAGGAATGATTCCCAAAGACGCTATAGAAATAGGAAGTCAAAGGGCATGCTGCTACTACACCATAAAAGTGCTGCCTGCAGAGCCAGCAAACTGATACTACAGCTCCTGGCTTGAGAAGCACACAGCCTTAGCTATAAGACACACAAGCACTTAAGTGTATTGTATCAGTGTATTGACAGTATCTTTGTGTGTCTAGACAGAGTTTAGCATGAGGGAGATAATCGACTAATAGTTATTGAAGAGATGAATGGGTATTTTTTTCTCCTCTATTATACTACTCAAAGTCCATTTGGGCAAATGGCTACAGCAATTCAGAAAGTTAACTATGGCCATGGAGAAAAGCTGGACAGCAGTATTGTTAGACATATTGTTGCAGACTTTTTATATTATTTAATGTAATTAGCCACAATGATAAAACATAATCCCTGAAACTTCAGTGACTTATGAGAAAGGTGGTCTATTTTTTATACTTAGGTGAACTTTACAGGCAGTGGGAGGAAGGAGAACTACCCTGCTTGATAGCTTGTTCATGGACCAGAGACACTGGGAGCAATGCATTGAAGATAGCTAAACCTGCAGCCTGGATCAACAACGAGTTGGTGTCTGGAAAGGTGAAGGTGTCAATGGTCCAGGCCTTGAAGTGGCCGCATAACTTTCATTCACCTCCCATTGACAAACATAGTCACCCTTCTCCATCTGAGTACAGTGAAGACAGGGAGTAGAGCATGATTGCTTATTTTATCTCCAGGAGGAATAGAAAATAGGGATTTGATGGAAATAACTGACTTTGTGACAGCATTGGAAGGGAAACCATAGTATTTGGTTTATAAAAATCATTATGTTAAATTGTATCATGAATGCCATTTTTGAGAGACATTCATGAATATTATAGACAAAAACATTTTATCTGTAAAAGCAGTAAAGATAGGACTTTAAATATCTCTCTGTGACCACACTGTTGAGAGTTAATACATCTTTGGACAGTCAATAATAGTTTGTGAGGGGAATTCCCTGGCGGTCCAGTGGTTAGGACTCTGTGCTTCCACTGCAGTGCACATGGGTTTGATCCATGGTCAGGGAACTAAGATCCCGCATGCTGCAAGGTGTGGCCAAAAAAAAAAAAAAAAAAAAAAAAAACAGTTTTTGAGATATATTTTTTCCACATAACAGACCAAGGTCATTCCCATTGCACTAAGCATCTAAACATTTTTCAAGTGAAGCAAGTCACAGTTGCTGCCTCTCCTTAAGTAAGGTATTTTCTGCTTCTTGACAAGTAGTGTATTCCTCCTCCACCAATTATTTGTGTTTCATGGGAGTGTTATTTAACTGACACTGATACAAAATTGTAATCTCTAATTTGGACCCTTAAAAGAGATTTATGTTGAATCTAAGTGATTGTATGCAAAAAACAAAAATAGTAAATAAGAATGGTGAAGAGTTGAAAGAAATGCAAGGGCATGGACAGATGAAGACTTTTAGAAAAGGGGCAAAATTCTGTAGCTGACCTGCACAATATGGAGTTTGCATCCTTCTATATATTCTTATTTTTCTCAATGTCTCAAATCTAATAAAATAATTTCTGATCATAGCTGGTTTTATATATTTTTAAAATGTCATGTAAAAAAATAGTATAGAAAAAAATACACAAGAGTCAGAGACAATATTCCCAAAACTATAACTTGAGAAAGAAAATCAGATCTTACTCCTTAGGAATAATGCATTATAGGAAACTTACTCTTTGATGAAGACATGGAATCTTATCTTTCCTCCTCCTAAAAGTAGAGAAAGTTCAGAAATGCCATAGGCAAAAGGTTAAGTTGCAAAAACTTAATTTTATTTTTGCTTCAAGAATACGTAACTTTCTCCCATTAGCAGTTAAGAATTGAGAATATTGTACACCTGAAACTAACACAACATTGTAAATCAACTATAGTCCAATATAAAGTAAAAATTTAAAAATATAAATAAAGGTCACACTTTTTAAAAAAAGCCACAGGCTGCAGAAGGACGACCCCACCCCAGACAGAGCAGAGATCAGGATTGGAAAGAATCCTGAAAACCTCATGGAATAGATTTCATGTGCTTTGGTTGAGGCAGGTACAAGTACGTTATAAATGCCCGTGGGAGCATTATGGAGCTGTAAGATAAATGGGATCATGAGTGGAGAAAAGAAAAGGAATTGGGCATATTATTCTCATAACATATTTCAATATCTTAAATGTATGTTGACAACAAATGTTATCTTTGTAACAGTTATGTTTACATATCTTTCTCCCTCATTTTCTAAAGATTTCTTGAAAACAGTAACATTTTCATTTATCTTTTCACAAATTAGATGTCTAATGAATGTGTGTTGTTGGTACTGATTAGGCATAAACACATATATTTTGTCCTTCTATCATCAGTATGTTGTCAGAAAAACAGCATTATAAGTATACCCACAAATCATATGATTTTGCAAGGAAATTCTTAATTATTTTCACTGTATTTGCTTAGTGTGCTACATTTACCTTCAATCAACAATAAATCATGTCAGTTGTAAGAACCACTAACTTTTTTATTGTCACTGGCACAGTTAGATTAAAAATTCAAGTGTCGATAGATGACTAACATAAAGTTAGGGATTTTGCTGAGCTAGAGAGATTTTCCCCAGCAGAAAGATTTGGATTTTCATTGGGATTGTGTAAGATGTCAATGTGTATATAGCATTACACATTAATGTTGTAATCAAAATGACTTTTATTCATTCAGTGTGTGTGTGTATACACACACACACACACACACACAAATCTTTCACCATCATTTCATCTTTAGCAACAATTCCCTGGTCTTGTGCTAGGTTGGAGGCCTCCAGAGAGAAAGCACTTATCTGGAACTAATGATGTAAGAATATTCTTAGGTATTCTACATATGAGTAATTTTTATTTTTATTAATTTTCCACAAATATGGCTATCATATCTATTCATTTAGAAATCTTAGAAAATACAAGAAAGTATAAAAGCTAAAAATGATCTTAAACCCCAAACCTACAATTAACTACTATGATGATTTTAGTTTTAGTTTTCCTAGTTATTTAAAGTAGAAATAAAAGTTTAAAACTTTTTTCGTAAAGACTTAAAGAGTAAATATTTTAGGCTTTGTGAGTCATATGATTCCTGTCATGACTACTCAGCTCTGCTGTTGTATCTGAAATCAGCCAAAGACAAATGTAAATGAAGGATCATCACTGTGTCTTCAATACAGTTTTATTTATGGATGCTTAAATTTGAATTTCATACAATTTTCATGTGTCAACAAATATTATTCAACCTTGTAAATATTCTACAGAGTGTTTTTAGCTGGCTGGTTGTACAGAAAACAGGCAGCCAGCCAGATTTGACGAGGGCCATATTAAGCCAGCTCTTAGTTTAGACACATAGATGTAGATACAGCTATATCCATCTGTCTACATATATATGCATGGTATAAACAACTAATTTAAAAAACCAGGACCAAAAGATATTACCTGTTTTAGAAACTTTTAATTCTCACTAATTTTTGTCTCATTCTATGGCAGGCGAAAGGAATACATTTTCCACCTCTTTAGCAGTTACCCAGAACCATATGGCTAGTTGAGTTTACTGGGTGAGGTATTGAAAATTGGGGGTAAACCCTGATGTCTCATATTGAGCTGGCAGGGCCACCACATAAAAGTAGATGAGGCCCTAGGTCACCACTTGCACAGCAGATGTTGCATGAATGAGGAATGAATCTTTATTCTTTAAGCCTCTGAGCTTTTTTGCAGCAGGTCCTAATCTAATACAATGTTATTTGTATCTGACTTTTAGCCTTTAATAATATATTCAGAAAAATCATCTTTGAAAACAGCATGTTTATGGAAATATAATGATTCATTACATGAGTCCACTATAATGTGCATAACCAATCCTTTAATCACTTTTCAGACTTGAGTTCTTTTCTGATTTTTGCCCAATATGAACTCAGCTGTAGTAAAAAAGAGTTGTAGGTAAATATTTATATTTTATTCTTATTTATTTATGAATTCTGGAAATGTAGTCATTGAGATAAAGTACTGAATATTTTAAGGACCATTGATATATAGTCACAAATTATCCATCATACAATTTGTGACATTTAAAACTCTTGCTAGCCATATATGTTCTACAATCATTTTATTACCATCGGTCAGTATGGTTTTTTACATCTTGCTTGATTAGATAAGGAAATAGTATTTCTTCATACTGGTTTGCATTTCTTAACTAGTAAGGTTGAATTCTTTCCATATTTTTATTGATCTCTTGAAATTATTTTTTTATTAAAAGTTTATTCAGGTCCTTTCCTCCTTCTTCTAACAAGGTATTCATGTGTTTCTTACTTATTGATAATATTATTTTTTAATCAATAATGTTATTTTATTTACCCTTTGCCATATCTGCTGCAACTATTATTCTAGGTTTTCATTTGTCTGTTACTTTACTTAATGTGGTATATTGTCCCCATGTATATAGATTTGGTTTAAGACTATAGGTCTCTTTTTTATGATTTCTTTATTCACTTTTATGCTTATAATATTCTTCCCCATCTGAAGACAGATTCATATCTGCTAGTATTGTTTCTTGTTCTTTTGTAGTTTTATTTTTACCTTTTGTAGGAGATAGAATATGGCCTCTTAAAGTTGTCCATGTCTTAATCCACAAACCTGTGAACGTGTTATCTTAGATGGCAAAAGGGACTTTGCAGATGTGAAGAAGTTAAGAATATTGAGATGGGAAGATTATTTGGATTATCCAGGTGGGACCAATGTAATCACAAGGGTCCTCAAAAGAGGAAGGCAGTAGATGCAGAGTATGAGAAAGAGATGTGCTGATGGAAACAGAAGTCATAGTGATGTGGCCACTAGTCAAAGAATATAGGCAGCCTCCAGAAGCTGGAAAAGGCAAGGAACAAATTCTTCTCTATTGCCTGTACAAGGATGCAGCTCTACTCACAGCTCAGTTTTCTCCTTTGAAGGTCTATTTCAGACTTCTAACCTCCAGAACTACAAGATAATAAATCTGTGTTGTTTTCAGCCACTAAGTTGGTGGTAACTTATTACAGCAGCAGTAGGAAACTAATACAGCATTTGATCCACTTGGAAGTTATAGATACAAAAATGAGAGTTATTTTTATAAGAGCAAGAAAACAAGAAGGGTCTCAGAAATAGCTTATGTACATATGAAAAACAAAGAGCTCTCTAAAAAGCTGTGAGTGTCTGTTAAAGTATGTTTTTAGTAAGAAATACAATGAGAATTTTGAGGTTCTGGGGTGTCTAAACCCTGTAACCCAGTTAGACTGGTTCAGGGACTTTAATCTCAGTGATATGTTATAAAGAAAGAGAGAGGTGCCTAGGGAACCCCTGCCAGGTAACTTCAAGTCCCAACTTGTTCCCAATAAAGTTCTACTTCAAGATAAAGTATTCTCAACTGGGGCCACTATGAAGGTGACCTGCTGACTCCTCGCCCTCTGAAATCCTTCTTTTATCCTTCTGACTACCGGTTATATATTTCTACCAAAGGTTACCTACAAAAGGATCTAGAAACACTAGCTAAAAACAGAGAATTTTAGAAATATGTTTCAAAGCTCAATTTTATCATTTTGTGATATCTGATAACAACATCGGAAGTTGCAGAGGTTACTGTTATTGGTTTTGGTGTCTGTACTTTTCAACTTTCTTAACCATTTGAATGTGGTATTTCTCCCTTCCATTTTGGGGTGTGTGTGTGTGTGTGTGTGTGTGTGTGTGTGTATTTTGTGCCCATTCTTCTCTTACCTATGGTCCTCAATTAATTGAAATATTCTTCCTCAGCAAAGGAGCTGTTTGCAGTGGTTGAGTGGAGTTTTCGAGTCAGACTGCCTGGTTTGAATCTTCCTCTATCACTTCGTCTGTGACATTAGCAATATACTGACCCACTCTGAACCTCAATTTCCTCTCTTATAAAATGGAGACCATAATAGGAACTACCTCATAATATGAAAACAAAATAATTTGAAAATAATAAGTGGAAAATATTTGGGCATTGTCAAATGCAAAGTTCCCACCCAAAGAATTTTGATTATTTATTCTTCCTTTCTCCTCATAACCACTTCAAATCTTATCTACCCTTCAATGTCCAAACTAACCATAATTCAAAATTTACTTCTGGCCACCGCACATCATAACTCTCTTTCACTCCTTGGAACTTGTATAAACTACTGTATTAAAAGTCAGATATTTTTACCTCATTGGATTCATAATAATATACTGCTTAATTTAAATTTTTTTACATCATTTTATTTAACAAATGTATGTTCAATAGCAAGCAATTGTTGGGATCTCTGTTTCTCAGTGTCTTACTATATAAAGTGGGGATATTAATATTGGGTTGGCCAAAAAGTTCATTCAGGTTTTTCCATTATACGGTACAGAAAAACCCAAATGAACTTTTTGGCCAACTCAATAGTTTTTACAGGCTTATTGTGAAAACTAAATGATTTTATGCATGTAAAGTGCTCAGAACAAAGCCTGGCACATGGGAAAGGCTAAATAAATGTTAACTTTTACTAGAATTATTACATGCAAACCACTATAAAATTATTTAACATTATAAAAAGACTACACACTTCTTAAAAAGCCATCTTGCCTATGCCTTCTTTATAGTACATTGTAAGTTTTCAATAGATATCAAGTCAATGAATGTGAAATGCAAAGATGAATTGTGGAAAATTAATATTTGGATATAGAGTCATTTCAGGGAAATTTTGAGGTGTGATTGGACACATGAATGTATATATATTTCAAAAGGAAAAAGAAAGAATGAGGAATGTAGAAACACCCTGTTTTTTCCTGCATACAACCAATTGAGAGGATTTTGGCTGCCTGCCCATAAAGGTGATAGAGATGAGAGCAATAAGAACAACAACAAGTGATCTCTACAAGAGATAACTAGAAATGATCTGAAATGGCACTGGATTGCAGGGTGTTTATTTGCACACCCATGCTAACACTCTGCAACAAATTCAATAAAAAAGATGTGACAGAGCTGATAGGATTTGTGTGTAAGAAGGAATTTAGCTTGTAAAATATGAAAGAAGTTCCCTTTTCTTGCAATGTCATAGAAAAGCAGAAATTTCTCATAAACTGAGAAATTTGGCAGAAGTGTAATTTGGGAAGAGGCCAGAAAGGAAGTTTTGTGCGATAACAAAGGATATCACTCAAGTGCATGCTAATTATCAGTGCCTAGCTATTGTTAGGTGAAGTTTCCTCTAGAAATTCTGTCCCTTTCTAGATATATCTGCCAGTCAGAAGGGGGGGGGGAAAGAGAGCAATCCAGCCTCTGGGAAGGTCCCATTCTTACATATTTCAGTATATATACATTCTCTTGTGGTGTGAGATTATTCATCTGAGTATATTATTTTCAAAATCATTCATTCTTTCATTAGTTCAACAAACATTTATTCAACAAGCATTGACTGAGCACTCTTTTATGACAGCATTGTGTTAGATATCCTGGGAATGTGTTTGTGACTAATAATAATGATAATAATAATAATAGTTATTATAGTATACTTTATACAAAACTTACAGTGTATTTACTGTAAGTCACGCTGGGGATTGTTCTAAGCATTTGATTCTCACCAACAAAAAACTACAAAACAAGTAGTAATAATATCCATGATTTACAGATGAATAAGTGAGGCACAGAGAGGTGAGTGACTCTCCCTAGTCCATAAGCTTGTAAATGTCACAGCTGGCATGACTCCAGTCTGTCCCCTTAGCCACCATGCTGAAGATGCTTCTGAGATGACCTGGTGCTCTCAGAAAACTTATAGACTGGCATATTGTTAATATAAACAAGTTATAATTATAAATAGTTATAATAAAATGTGACCAGAGCTGTACAGGAGTACTTATAAAGTATTACGAGAGCCCATAGGAGAAGTGTCCAACCCAGGGAATCAGAGCAGGGGAGAGCTCATGTAAACTGAAGCCTGATGCAGAAAGTGAACTAATTGGATGTTGGGAGGTCCACATGTTCCAGGGAAAGGAAACAGTATGAAGTCCCTAAGGTGAGGGAGGATAAGATCTGGTCCATTTGAGAAATGAAGTAAACTTCAGTAGACCTGGAGGAAAGGGTGATGAGGATGAGCCAGTTATTTCAGAAAACAGTCAAGATGCTAGAGCTGCAGGTTCTATCCTTTTCATTTAGGTCTTACCAAAGATATGATGTCTGACTCACCTTCCAAAGCTGTACTTGTAATAAAAAGTGCATGCATATTTGGGTGGGCTACTACTTTGCCAGGCAGAACCATTCCAGGCAGATTTAATGGGAAGCCTGCTTCTCTGCCTCAGCCCTTTGCCTTCTGGAAAATTCTCCTGACTGACTTCCCTTAGAATCAATAGCAGACAATCTTTTCTTTGAAAAGAGTCTATAAAGGTTTTTGTAGGATGATTTTAGAGCTAGCGGAATTAACTTATAATGGTAAGTAGAGGATGAGATGTTAGAACAGGAAGAACTCATAGGAGGATTGA
The DNA here is from genome assembly GCF_949752795.1 of Hyperoodon ampullatus. Classification (NCBI taxonomy): domain Eukaryota; kingdom Metazoa; phylum Chordata; class Mammalia; order Artiodactyla; family Ziphiidae; genus Hyperoodon; species Hyperoodon ampullatus. Next base: position 88,836,374 of record NC_136914.1, read on the forward strand.
TTAAGGGAGTGAAGTGTAGATGCCTTTTTATGATGTCAGAGAGTGATTGGAAAGTTAAAAGTGATGTGAAGAATGATTTTAAAAGGCTCTGAATAAAAACAAGGTTTTCAAGAAGAAAGTCAATATTCCATAGGGCTACAGAAACATTTGGTGGAGAGAGCAAGAGTATTAAAAAAAAAAAAAAGCATAAATTAAAGCTAAAATATCAAGATTCAAAATATAGGTGAGAGGGCTTCCCTGGTGGCGCAGTGGTTGAGAGTCCACCTGCCGATGCAGGGGTCAACGGTTCATGCCCCTGTCCGGGAAGATCCCACATGCCGCGGAGCGGCTGGGCCCATGAGCCATGGCCGCTGAGCCTGCATGTCCGGAGCCTGTGCTCCGCAAACGGAGAGGCCACAACAGCGAGAGAGGCCCGCGTACCACCAAAAAAAAAAAAAAATATATATATATATATATATATATATATATATATATATATATATATGAGAGAAATTGTCTATCCCATCAAGGTAAAAAGCATAAATAAAATGTTCGACAAGAGCAAACTATCAGATAGAAAACAAAATATACAAAGTAAAGAAGGTTCAGATTGGTTTTAAAGTATTAAAAATAGACAATAAGATGATACCGAAAGAGAAATTAGAAATCAAGGAAATGTCCTTTAAGACAAAATATTAGAAGTCACATAAAAGAAAAATAATGTGTGCCAATACCGAGGAATTAGAGGTTAAAAATTATTTTACAGCAAACAAATTGACTCAAAAACTGTGCAGAGTGATAAGGTAGAATTTGATATTTCTCTTGGGTTTGATATTTGATAGTTTTCTGCTGAGTTTTACAGCCCTTTAAAAAAGAAACCCAAAAAAGGTTTGTATTAAAGGTATATGAATAAAAAGTGCAAAGGCCAGTACAAAGGAAATTACCAATAATAATTATTAGGGAGAGAGGAAAAGCATTAGAATCTAGAGACCACTAACCTTACTGAATACTGATCACAAGACTTATGTAGACATCTTGCTGCGAGGGTTGACAAGCTTAGCAGAAGGCAGGACTCACAGGGCAAATGGTATGCCAGATATCCAGAAACAGCTGATTGTGAATTTCAGAGGCAATCTGAAACAGGTCAAGAGTAGAGAGGTGGGAAAATTATTAATTAGTTTATTTAAAATATTGCTTTAATGGTTAACTATAATTCTTTTTCTAAATTTAGATCCAAAATAGCATTTGCCAGATTAGCTGCTGAAATAAGTGAGGATGTTATGTATCAAAGTGATCCACATTCAATGCTCAATGGGTGGGGGAAGAAACAAATTATTGTGACAAGAAGAGTGAGGCAAGTGTACCCACATGGTCCTCTATTTTCATGTGTGCCCTGTAGACCCTCTCAAAAGATGACAGAAATAAACTGGAGAAAAGACAAATGAAAATGATTTAAAAAAGAGATGCTATCCTAGGTTAATAAGCCTAGGTACCTTATGCAGATAACATCCTTTTGACAATGCAGGCAAACCATAGAGGAGAATATTTAAAATCTATAAAGGGTACTCCCAGAAAGCTGAAGCAAGAGGCACAGTGCTATAAAATGAGGCAAAGAGAGACATGATAATATTGAAGATATCAAAGTGCTGGCTGGGCCACTGGCAATGCTTAATTTGCTTTGGACAGGTGGAAGATGCAAAATGACATTAGGGCAAAAAAAATAACAGCACAGAAGATTAAAAATAAACATAGGGGATTTGAAAAGTATTAGAATGCAGGATACATATAATTAAGCTTTGCCAGGTGCCAAATCGTATTTGCACATTACAACTCCCACGAACTGCATGCAGCTCCTTCATTGATGAGTCATTTTAACATCCTTATAGAACAAGGGCAAAAAAACTTGACAGGAGGCTCTTTATTTCTCCCGAGAGGATGAAATGATCAATGTCAAAGTATTTTATCAGTCAACATTTTTTTCTTTCAAATACATGAAGGCAGAAGGTGGCAAAAACTGGGAGAGATGATGAAGCACAAGCACAGCACAGCGGGAAAGCACCAGCTTTGGCAGGCCCAGAGCTCTTTGACATCAGGCTTTTAAATCATCAGCTGTAAGCCTGGACCAGTTACCCAAATGGAGTCTGTTTTCTATTCACATGTAAAATGAGTAAAACAGTTGTTTATCAGTATTCCAAGGTTATAGTGGAAATTAAATGGAGTCATTATGTAAAGTGCTTAACACATAGGCACTCAAATACTGTGGTAGATTTTAGTAGAGGTAGCAGTTTTAGATCTAAAGGCTCAGGGTGGTGGTGGAGGGACAACATTGAAATACAATAGGTATTCTACATCCCGGGTCTGCATTTGTGGATTCAACCAACCATATATCCGCCATTGGTTGAATTCGCAGCTGTGGACCTGTGGACAGTGAAGGCTGATTGTATTATGCCATTTTATTTAAGGGACTTGAGCATCCCTGGACTTTGGTGTCCGAGGGAGGTTCTGGAACCAATCCCCTGTGGATACCAAAGGAGACTGTAACGAAACAAATTTGAAGAATTAGAAAGGGAGAGTTTTAGAAATGTTTCTATGTAGCTACTAGAAATCATTGTGATATGAAATGTTTTGCAAAAAGAAAAAAAAACGAAAACACAAAAAACATCTCCTAAGCATGAGAAATGTGAGAAGAGGAGAAAAAACAACACGATGTGAGGGAAGGTATTTGGAGCCACTCGGCTATGGAGGAGGAGACAGGATGACATCCAGTCAGAACTACAGTGTTTATGGGACATTATTAAAAGCAAATAGCAAAGAGAGCAAACAAAGGTGGGAAATGCTCTCAAGGGGGAGCAGAAAGAGTGAAATATTATTCATTCATTCATTTATTCATTTATTTATAGATTTGACAAATATTTACTGTGCTAGGCATTAAGAAATAGTTAAAATAAGAACCAACAGGGAAAAGAAATTACACAGAAAAAATAAATTGCCTAGAAAAAGAGATTGATGAGCACCACACACTTTTGTTAGCCTTATATTAAATGATGATATGCTTGATGGTGACTGTGGCAGCATAAGAATCTACAGCAAGGCAATTTGGGCACTACAGATTTGTTACAGCCTCATGTGAAAAATGCCTGATGTGAGTTTCACAAATTTGAGAGGAGGGTTTTCAAGAGGCTTACTCAACCCATAAGTTGCACTTGGCAAATAGGGGAAGGTAGGTGAGCTTCACAAATCTTTCTCTAATAGAAACATTAAGAAAATTTTCTCAAAATTAAAAAAAAAATTGATTGGACAAAATAATAACATGTCAGCCAGAGAGCATAGTTGAGCTAATCAAGTTACAGGACGCTTTAAAGGTTTCTTCCCACTGCAGCAAAACTAAACAAGAAAAAAATAAAACAAATATTACTGTATTTAAAAAATATTCACAATGTCAAGATGACATACAGTTTCTGTAGTTATAACGTTGCTATCACTCAGCGAGTGGCTGAATAAATTAGAAACAGAGAACAGTATTATCCATTTTTTAAAAATAACCCAACACAAAAGGTTGCCAAGATACTGAGCTTTTATCATCTCTAAAGCCTGTTCTCCTGGTTACTTTTGTTCTGTCTACTCTATGTGACAATGTTTGTTGCTATAGTTAAATCCAATTTTCATTTTTAGTGCTGTTGCATGCTGCTAAGATGCACAAAAGGTTAACAACACTGTCTTTAGGCAAAATTTCTCTATCAGGGTGCAACTGAAGTTTATTTCCCATAGTAATTTTTAAAAGTCTAAATGGCATCAGGATTGCTTAGCTTGTGCTAAGATTTTTCCAGACAAAATATATTCTCATTTATCTAGCAATTGTGTTATGGGTAGAATTCTCCTTTGCATCCTCAGGTATTTTTATATAATGTGAAATACTGACTGCATGTTGAAGTGCTGCCTTGTAGGATTTAATACTTAAAGGATCTTACCTTCACAGGCTTCATCTTTTATCATGGGTTTTATAACCTTGATATAAAAGTGTTTTGAAACACTGATATTACCTTACATATTTAAGGAACTTACAACATAAAGGGGGAAGGACACAGACAAATAAATTTTGATGGTTATGTCTCAGAAGTGGAAATGGCAGGGAAAAAGGGAAAATTTTTTTTATTATTTATATATATTTATATATAGTGCATTGTTAGATAAATATATATGTAATTCTGTGACATAAGTATATATTAGATAGATAAATAGATAGATAATTAAGATCAAATATGCTTTTCTATGCTTCCAAAATTTTCTCTAATAAATTGCTTTTTTGTTCCAGAAAAAAAAATAATACATGTCAAGTACTACAGTTTGAAACTGGTATACTTGTGGTCTAAGCTGCTCTGGAGATAAATCCACCAATATTGAAAGAGAGAGTGCAAGGAATATTTCTCAAAGAAAGTAATATCTTAGCTAAAAGCTGACTTACTATTACTCAGTGCTTTGTATCCTTCTAACTTGCATGCCTTTTGTTAATTCCTATCTCCATGAATTTCTTTCTTCCATCTTGCCATTAGAAAATATTCACTTTGTATTATTGCAGTGTTCATCATCTTTCAAGTTTCAGTTCACAAGACACACGTCCATCACTGTTTCATGTGTCAACTGGAAATGGCTTTTATTTTTGGAAGACTATCCTGAGTATTCACATCCTATTATTAAATTCTGCACTTAGTTTTAAAAAGAATCAACTGCAAAAATTTCAGGTCAGAGAAAACCCAGATTCCTATCAGTATTTGCGTGTCAAAATTGTAATGCACCTGTCAAAAAGTAATGCATCTGCAGGCTACTTCTTAGGTCAACTTCATAGAATTGTAGGGCCTAGACCAAGGAAGATAATGGTGTCATTGGGTCCAAGATTTTATGATTACTTTTGAAGTATTATAACTAAGTGTCACAATGATGTATTTAAACATTCATATAAGAGGGACCAAAATAATAATAATATGGAACTCTGAAGAAAATGAGAATATTTAACCTGAAGAGAAGAAAATTGAGATATATGATCACTTTTTTCATGTGTTTAAAATTTTTCATGTGAAAGAGGAAATAGAAATGTTATTTATGTCTCCAAAAGGAAAGTGTTAGGACCAGTGGGAGGAATTGATAAAAGATACGTTCTCAGCTCAACATGAAGGGGAACTTTCTAATAATTAGAGATAATGTTAAAGGAAAATTATTCTGACCCTTGTTAAAATGGTAGGGAAGACTTTATTCAAGACTGTTACAACAGGGGAGAGAGACTGGGCTCAAATCCAAATATATCAAAGACAGCTGAGGATTTATAGCCAATGAGTAGAGTGAGGGGCATCATTAGATAGAAAATTGCTAAGAGGGGACATCAGGAATAAGGAGATTCTTACTAAACTTACTTAGGATTTTTACTGAAGATAGGCCAGAGAGATTATATATCATGAATGGGGATGAGGAATTTGATCAGCTATCGAGGGTGATCAGATATCAAGGGTGGGAGATTCTCACTAAACTGACCTAGCAGAATTCTTGCTAAGACTGGGATTGGCAAAGATGGACACGGAAACCTAGTGAAGAAGAGGGCTTAAAGGAGCCTAACTAAAATTCAGTCAAGGAGACAGTCTCTCAATAATAATAATAATAATAGTAGTCATAATATTTTTGTAACAAATGATGAAATGAAGTAACCTTCCCAAAGTCACTCAGCTAGTGAGCAGGAATTCAAACACAGTTGGGTAGAACTCTAGAGTTCCAACTGTAATCCACGGCACTCTTCCATCTCTTATTAGAAGAACCTGCTTTATAAGATGGAAAGCTCCTTCTCAGGGTTAATCTTCAGGTACAGGTTATTTAATAAGCGATATTAAAGAAGAATTCCTAAAATGGATAGAAGGTGAAGTGACTGCTGAGGTCTCTTCTAACTTTAAATGTCTGTGGTTTTATGATTCCACTCTGATGATTGTTTTAATTTTTAATCTGAGCTACAAAGAACCTTAAAGCAATCTAACTTTTCTCCCCACTTGCCAACACTTATTTCTTGTCTTTTTTATAATAGCCATTCTAACAAGTGTGAGGCAATACCACATTGTGGGCAGCAGGGTGAAAATAGTTAATAATACTGTATTGCATATTGGAAAGTTGCTAAGAGAGTAGATCTTAAAAGTTCTCATTACAAGGAAAAAATTGTTATTGTGTGTAATGATGAATGTTAACTAGACTTATTGTGATGATCATTTTGTAATATATACATTTTTGGAATCATTATGTTGTACACCTAAAACTAATATAATGCTATATGTCAGTTCTATTTCACTTTTAAAAATCAGTGCATATATACAAACCTAAAGAAATCTAACTTAACACCCTCACTTTAGAATGATAAAACCAAAACTAAGAAACATAAGTTGAATTGTTCATGAAAATATAGTAGGTTTGTGACAGAGCAGAGAATAGGGAAAGTCCACTGACTCATGGGTCTGAAATCATGCTTGTTTATTATTTTGTAATGGTCTAACCCATACCCCAAACATCTTATTGACTAGTTTTCCTTAAACAGTATTTTTTACGCTTGCACAAAGAAGTATAGTTGTTGCCTAATACATCCAGTACAAAGACTGCTTGACTTTCACGATCCTAGGAAGTCTGGTCTTTAACTGTCCTCATAGTGGATGAATTTTGTTCAATGTTAGGAAAAAAAGTAATCTGATTGAAAGATTTTTCCAACTAAGGTATTAACCCCTTAATTGGTCCAGGATATTTGCATTTTAAAAGAGACATGCAAATCCAGATGAAAATGGAAGAGGAGTTTCTATTGGTAAGAATTTGTTATCTAAGTGAAAGGAGCTATTTGGGGTTAGAAGCAAAATGAAATGACTCATCTTCCTGCATACTCCCAAGTTATAGACCCAGAAACCTAAGAACCACATGCACCACTTTTTCTCTTCACAGCTGGCTCTAGATAGACTAAGATAATTCCAGATTTTATAAGCTTTTCTCAATGTCAGCTCTACCTAGATTATTTTATTCTCCCGGGTGTTATGTTATGCAGGTAGGGACTGTTTGGGGTTCCAATCAACTGTTTCAATAGGATGCTGCTAGAGTTTCATATGCCATCTCCTGGGAAGTGAGCTAAAGTCTGGAGAACTGGACTATGGTCAGAGCAGACCTCTGTACAAGATGCTAAGCCTCATCTGCTTATGGATGTTTGCTTTTATATATTGCTAATCATGAAACCCAAACATCTAGGTTCAGTTAAACAAACTAAGACTGCTTTTTCAATGTGAATTGTGGTACTTTATGAAGCTAAATTATTTAGCTAGTCTTAGGGAAAAAAAAACAACTAATAACAATGGCAATGAATTTCATTTTTTTGTATTTTTTACCTAATAAATAATTTATCTTGTTTTGACCAAAATCCAGACATTTGGTGGTAGTTTCACAGTGCTGGACTGAAGTAAGCAAAAATAATTTGTAAAGTGCCTACTTGAAAAATGGGACCTAAAATGTTATTTTTAAGTATAGCTTAATTTATTCCTAATAACTTAAGCAAGAACAAGAACAATACTGAAGAAGATTTTACAACATTGTGACAAAAGTTTACAAGTTGGGCTTTGTTAAAATATGTGACTCATAGGAACATGGGATAAATTATGCCCTTCCAGCCCCAGCGATGCTCAATTTCAAAGCTAAAATAATACTTTGTATTTTGGATGGAATGATGAAAGGGCTACACAGGCACTTCTTTACTGCCTCAGGGAAATGTTTCTCAAAAGTAATAGAGAAAGAAGCCGGAAGCATCCCTTATGAACAAACTATCAATACTCCTGTGTTCAAGGCAATAAGTGGACTTTGGGTAAGAATGAGGAAGTCAGGAAGCCAGTCCAGGTTGGAGAGTTAGATTTCTCTGATTCCTATATTATGCTTTCTTCAGGAATAATCAGAGAAACTTAAAGGACTTTATCAAATGCTATGCATGTATATATGCTGCTATTTACAAAAGAGTGTATGTGCTTGGTAAAAGATCAGTTAAGAAAGTGGCAAGAACACTGAGTTTGGAGTAAAAGGATAGACCTGGCTTTGAACTTCAGGCCTGTCATATTCTAACAGGGCACCTTTGATAAATTTAACAACTTCTTCCTCTACTCCTTAGTTTTTGTCATCTTTAAGAAAGAAAGAGAGAGAGAGAAAGAAGGAAGGAAGGAAAAGAAAGAAAGAAAGAATGAATGAATGAAAGAAAGAAAGGAAGGAAGGAAGGAAAGAAGAGAGAGAGAGGAAGGAAGGAAGGAAGGAAGGATGGGGAAAGGAAAGGAAAGAAAGAAAACCAATATTACTTATTATGTAATTTCCTGTAAGAATCAAATGAGATACTATAGGTGAATCATAATTTATGAAGAGTTATGCTAAATCAGTTACTGGATTTTTAAAGTATTTATTTTATTCTGAAATGTCCTAGTATTTGAAATAGTAGGTAATAGAACAGATATATGTATTTAGTGACTTTTTAAAAAGCCTGTTATTCTCCTCAGTTTGCTTGTTATAATGGCCATACTTAGTTTTCCTTGTTTCAAGTTCAACTCTTATCACTTTCATCCCAAATATAGTGGTTTAGGGTACTGGTTCTGAATCTAAACGTATGAGTTTGACTCTCAATTCTGCTACTTACTAATGACCTATGTTAATTCATTTTACTTTTCACTGCCTTTGGGTTTTTTTCCCTATAAATGGGAATAATAATAACATTTCTTAACCAATAAGGTTATTTGGAGGATTAAATGACATAGTATATGTCAAGTTCTCAGTTCAGTGCTTCACACATAACCAGAACTCAGTCTATGTGGCTATTTTTATTATTTTCACCCCAGCCCACAGAGTCAAATAAAGTAGAAACACTTATCTCACCTAGAGATCCCTTTACCTGTATCTAATTCCATCTACTTCTGGTTTGTGAATGACCTTGTTTCTTTTTACACTTATTCCCCCCCACTTTTATTTTCTTGAAAATCTTTGATTTCCATTGCTTATTGTGTGCCATCTATAAACCTCACAAATCTTCTCAATTCTCTTTATCACTAAATGACTCTTTAGACAGACCCTAAGAATGGATACATCAAATGAACTTTTTCCATCCTCCCTATTCTTACTCTCTCTCATGCTTCAGATAATTCTAAAGGAGCTATCTTTGGGAAAAAATTATCAATTTAGTAATAATACATATGTCTAATATATATGCATATCTAACTTCATGATTCTATATCTACCTGAATCCTTCTGACCCCTTAATCATGGCTTCTTTCTTAAATTTCTTTCATTTTCACTGCATGTTTTGTCTCAGAGGATGCATTCATTTTCTTGTGTTTAGTGATAACCCCAGTGCAGATGACTCACAAATTTCTATCATGCGATCTGATCTCTGATCCAGGCAGGGAACCTCTAACTTTTCACTGAATGGCTCATGTCAAGTATAAAAAACTAACATAACTACTCCAAACATAAACTTTTCACTCAAAATTAGCCCTCCCTTCTAGTTTACCTACCTCTGTCCATGGTATTTCCATTGCCCCAGCTCTTCAGATTTGGAACTGCACAGTCTTCTTTGATTCATTCCTCTCCTTTATTCTCTATATTCTGTAAATGATCTAGACCTCCATATTTTTACTTGTAAAGAATTATTTTGTTCTTAACCTTCTTCCGATCTCCACCATTATGGATCACATTTCCCTCACAATTAAATGACTATTACAGCACTTTCTTTAGCTTTTCCAGAATTGCTGTTCCTTCCTCACTCAATTAATTTTTCTGGCTTATAACAGGCAAATTAGTTATCATTACATGGATTTTTCATCTTGTGATCCCCTACTTAAAAGCCTAAATGTTCACCAATGTTACTACGTAAAGTCTAAACTCCTATGACTAGTGTTCAGACTTCCCATCACCAAAGAAAAGAATGACATACAAATGTTCATGCCTCACTTCTTTGTAACACTTATGTTCTACTCAGGGCTGCCTTTGACTGGTACTCAAAAACATCTTGCATCTTTTCTTTACTTTCTTTACTCACATCTGTTATTGTTATATGAGGATGTGTCTCTCCTTCCACCAATACAGATCCTACCAGTCTGTATCAGTCTACAGATTCTTGTTGTAGAGGGCAAAAAAATCAACATGGTAGAGGCTATTAAAGATTTTTCTCAGAATTGTAACATTTCACATCTGTTCACATTTCACTAGACAAAGTAGGTCACTTGGTGAAGCTTGATGTCAGTCGGGTGGGGATGAATCTTTTCCTCAGATGGAGAGGCACAGAAAATCCCATGGCTAAGCCTGATGTCAACAGAACTGGGATGTATAATACATCCATAAAGAGGAGCAGCTAATATTTTGAAAAATTATGAAGTCTACTACAGTCCACTCTCTGTCACAAATATTTACTTTCCTCCCTTCTGCCTGCAAAATATACTCATTCCCTCTCCAAGGGAAACAACTCAGCACACGACATATGAGACCAAAAACTGACCTGATGATGTTCTATATCTATATCAGGTCAGGATATATTTCCTCTTGAGTTGTATATTTATGAAATAAAAAGACAAATTAAAAGCCCCCAACATACGCAACCAACAAACCTAGCAAATATTCACATTCAGAAAGGACAAGGATAGCTGGCACATGGCAGTGATGGGTTGACAGTCATGCTCTAAAGTTGCTAGAGGGACTTCTGAAGCATGTTACCCAGGAGAGGAAGTGTGTTCTTAATCAGACCCTGAGTCTGCTCCTTCAAAGCAGCTTCCTAGTCCACTGTTCTCCTATCTTTTCCAAAGCATACTGACTTTCCTCTTTTACGAAATAATTATTTCAAACTACCATTTTATGAATTCGTGGAGTACTAATACTTTTTATATATTTATTTTAGACATTCTGATATTATTTTATGTATTTAACATTATCTCTCCAAAGAATTTGTAAACTTCTTGATTTAGGGAGACTGAATATTAACAGTGTTTCCAAAAATGCATTATTATGCATGTTACAGCAATTGGGACAAATTATTAAAAATACATTAATAAGGACTGTTTGATTCAGGTTAACACTTTACAAGGAAAAGCAGGTCCACCAAAGGTGTTGCAGTAACAAAATTATAAGCATTTTGTATTTAAACAAGAGTATGAGGGTCCATCCAATAGGTTGACATTCACAGTTACTTAAGTGCAGCCATGGCCATATGGATCGTTTCTTGACTTCATGCATCTTTTATAGGCTTAGACTTTGTGTATTTATTATGGAAACATTATTGGCCCAGGGAAGTCCTTGGAGCATTCAGTAAAACACCAACAGACAGTTGTCCTGGTACTTGTCTGGCCTTCACCCTATTATGTGACTTTGAAACCTGTAATAACTTTATCTAGGGCTCTATTTGTAGATCAGAAAAAATATGCTCTGCCCTTCACTGTTCCAAGATGTCATGATAATACCTGAGGTGACATGATCAACTGTTTTGAGTTTGTAGTAAAGAAAACTTCATTGCAATTATTAAAGTCATGCATAGATAAAGCCATGAAGTAAGCAAGTGTGCCTTGAAGTTCTTTTGTCTCTCTGCACTTGCATGAAGTTAGAAAAGAGAGAAGACTGTAGAAGTAATTATCTTTGGTTTTATTGGTGACAGAGATGCTTTTGGACAAAGGGGATTGATGACTTCCTCAAGAAGTCACTTATTGCCATGTAGATAGCAAAGAAAAATATCTCCCCACACAATCCTGTGTGATATAGATGTTAAGAATTATTAATAGTGCGAAGACCTAATATTGACAATTGGTGCCATACGATTCAATAGAATTTAGAGTGAAATGCACTGAAAGGCAGTTGGATTGTGACTCTAAATTTTATCCCTCTTCTTCATTCCAACTTGGAATCTTCATAAAGGTCATGTTTCCTACAGTTTTTTTATCTCTTAATGACATTCCTTAGTTTTATTCTGCTCTCTACTATGTATGTATATATATATATATATATATATATATATATATATATATATATATATATATGTACATACATATATATAATGCCTTCTACTATGTTCTGGGTATTGCCACATTTTAAGAGATGGTCAGGGGACTTTCTAGTTTAGCATCTGATGTGGACAAGGCATATGAGAAGTGAAAAAGTTATCACGTTGGTCTATAACTGAAGAGTTTTTGTGTGTGCATATTACACATTGGGAAAATACATATGGACTTTAAATATTATGAGATTCCAAGCAGTCTGGGAAGATTGCAGGCTGTAAATTAATTGCTAGTACTTTAGATTCTGAAATGCTAATAAAAAAATAACACTCTCCAAGGGTTCAACATTAAAAGTCAGCCTTTTGGTTAAGGACTCTTGCTGTTTCTTATAAAAGTTGTACTAATAATAGCTAACATTTGTTGAAGGTTTACCATGTGTCAGGACAAATTCTCAGCACATTGCATGCATTAACCCATTTAATCCTTATGATAGCACTATGAGGGATGTATTGTTATTATTCTTTTGAGATGAGAGACTGAAGCACAGAAAGATTAAGTTATCCAGTCAGGGTTATTCAACCAAGATCCAATCCAAGCAGTGTGGTTTTATAGTCTGTGCATTGACCGCTATGCAAAATGGCTTTCCAAGGGATAAGAATTATTTTAAAAATAGGAGCAGAGTAACTGCTGGGAGCCTGGATACATATTGTAATGGTGCCCTGAAGCTCATTGTTAGCTTAATGAAAATCTCACTCTTCATGTCAGACCTGAATCCACAGCCAGTCTGTTTGCAGGGGGCTCCAGGATTCATGGGACATGTAAAATTTCCCAGAGGTCTGTAAGCCAGACTGTCTTCTCTGTGTATCACTGGAAGCCAGAGAATAATAAGGAGGCTGACTTTATGTGGAAAAAGTAGCTTATTATTAGATGAATTAACATTTCATTTGTTGAGACTTCGTCATCTGAAATGTGTAACACTAAAAAATCTGTAGTTTTTTATTGTATACATAGATGGTGAAAACTCTGAAAGGCAAATTAATAGAGTAAATAAAGTTTTAATGTGAATATTTAACACTTAGAACAGTAATACACACATAGAAATTAGGGATGCTGATGTTAGTTATAGGCTGGCTAAAATCTTATTCTTGCCTCTCCAAATATTATCACTATTACCTTAGCCAATGTTCGACCCAGACTTCTCATTTCATCATTCTAGACTCATCTAGCCAACCTCTCACTGTGCTCTGCTCACTCAGTTTATATATGTTGCTATCTGTTAACCTGACATCCATCTTCTTTGTATCTCTGAAATATACACCTGCTCTCATAATGTTATGTCTATAAGCCATCTCTTCTCTTGTTATCTATTAGTTTATACTTTGCAGCCAGATTTTGCTTCTCCAGCTCCTTCCCTTAAAAAATTCATTGGGAATGCCGAATGATGTGATGCCTCTCAGCCATTTTCATATCAAGGTACACATAGAAAAAGATAATCTTTGTATATTCTAGGATCATTTAATGAGACTGCTTGTGTCAGAGTCAATAAGCCAGGGATTCCAGTTGCCCCAGGCCATGTTGGCTGACTACAGGACTGAGAGAATTAGTATAACATTTCACATTTAATGTATTCTTGCACTTATTAGGAAGCACTGATGTAAGGGAAAGAGTATGTTGCTGTGACCAGATAAGCCAGGGTCTGCATTTTGACTTTGCTATTCCATAGCTCTATGCTTTTGATAAAAGAACAATATCCTATATTCTGCCTTCTAAGCTATAAAATAGGAGTAGTAATAATGAAAGGGGAAAGGACACTTCTGAACCTTTTCCCATTAGTCCTAGTCTGCCTGCTCCTTTTCCAATTCTTTTCCAGAAGAGAAGTTGGCAGTTCAACTGGTGAGACTTTTAAGATACTCATTGGATCATATTAATAGTAGTTGAAGGGAAAGGAGGGAAGAGAGGGGTAAATTAGGAGTTTGTGATTAACAGATACACACTATTATATATAAAATAGACAAACAACAAGGGTCTACTGTATAGCACAGGGAACTATATTCAATATCTTGTAAAAACCTATAATGGAAAAGAATCTGAAAAAAATATATATATATATATGTATAACTGAATCACTTTGTTGTACACCTGAAACTAACACAACATTGTAAATCAACCATACTTCAATTAAAAAAAATTTTTTTTAAATAGTAGTTGAGGTCAAAGGGCAGGAACACATCCTCTGCTTCTTGCCTTCCAATCTGTCTCCACCATGAAGTCAGGCTAGAACCTCGAAAGCTGTTCATGGGAGGAGAAAGAAACCAACTCAGAAGTCTCTTCCCCTTAAAAGCTTGCCTGAAAATTACATTGGATTTGTTAAGAGATTACTCCTTTAAATGCTTTCTATGTTGTAGACATGATTTAAATCATGGTGGATTAAAAATAATGAAATTCAGCTCTGTTCGCAATGAGCTTAGCGTATAGCAAACAAGAACAATCACTGAAATAAAACTTTAAGTGCTGTGATCTAAGTGTGGGCAGGAAACCAGATTGGCAATGTTAGAAAAGGCATTCTAGGAAAGGAAGGCTACAACACCATTAAGATGGCCTAGCATGAGCTTTTAATCTCTCCCCCCATTGATGTCTGTACCATATTTCAGGGTTGGAGATATTTCTGCTGCTCCTTCCAAAAATCTGAAGTGAATAGAATTCTGTGAGGCTTAAGGCCACCACTGATGCTCTCCTGGTATGGTGTCCTATTTCGCCAAGGACTTTACTCCAAGTTTACCTTTATCCTCAGCTAAACCTTGGAAAGTGAGGAACATATTTCCTTCAGTCCCAGATTCTTCAACCTTATTTAGAGTTTTCTTGTGCTCCCAGAGTGGGGAGGAAGGGTACAGGACCCCTTCTGAGAGTCATACACCAGCAGCTCCCCATCTCGCTAATGTTTCCACTTTCCATTTCAGGCAGCTTGGCCAGTGTTATCTTGTCCCTCTGCTATCACTGTTCATGGCATGCACCTTGTACTCTGATTCCTAAAAACTTAATGATTGACAAAACAAAAGGAAAATTTTAGAATTTGAGGCACTTTCAATTCTAAAGGCCTAATTCTTGCCAATCAAAAAGCCGTGTTTTTCGGGCTTCCCTGGTGACACAGCCGTTGAGAGTCCACCTGCTGATGCAGGAGACACGGGTTCGTGCCCCAGTCCGGGAAGATCCCACATGCCGCAGAGCGGCTGGGCCCGTGAGCCATGGCCGCTGAGCCTGCGTGTCCGGAGCCTGTGCTCCGCAACGAGAGAGGCCACAACAGTGAGAGGCTCACGTACCACAAAAAAAAAAAAAAAAGCCGTGCTTTTCAAATGTCATTTTTGAAACGCAAAAGCATTCCTGTTATAAAAATATGAATTCTTCTTCAGATTTTGGAATTGGGGAAGGTATCATGTTCCAGGGAAATGTGGAATGTGAGTTTGGGAGAAAACTTTGGTTGATATTCAAGCATCTTCTCTCATACCCAAAATACACAAAATAGCAGAATTTACTGCTGACTCCCAGGAAGGCCAAGCCATGCTGAGCTTGACAAGTAAGTTTTTAAGAACTGGGAGGAAAAATCAATAAAAGTGATTTTTATGGAAACCAAGGCAGAAGTAAGTTTCAAGGAGATAGTGTTCATCAGAAAGAAAAAAAAAAAGAAGGACAAAGGACATAAACAGTCTATTAACAAAGGAAGAAGTGCAAAAGGCTAATAATCATATGAAAAAATATTCATCTTCAGTAATAATGAAAGATATCAATAAAAATAATAATCAGGAATAACTTTTCCTCATCACTTTAACATTGTTTTTGAAACATGGCATTATTCAGAGCTGTGAAATAGGTATTCCTATTCATTGTTGATGAAATAATATAGAAATACAGCTGCTTGGGAAAGTAACCTGGGTAAAATATGTTCAGCCTTAAAATGTATTTAACCTTTAATCTAATATCTCTATTTTTAAATATTTGTAAGAATAAAATGACATGTTAAAAAAGAATTTCTGCATGAACACATTTATTTTTGTGACTTTTTATAACACTTGAAAAAAGCTATCATGTTAAAGTAAAAAAAATCAATCATTTACACATATCAATTTCTATAATTTGCTTTATACACAACAGTTTAATGTATATTATATACTGCATAATGCATATCATATGAGTATAATATATACCATATAAAGCATTACGTGCTTATTATATTAATCACATATACCATGTACATATGTATAATACACACTATGTGTGTATACAAAAGTTAATTAATTACTCCTATATGGTGTTTTCTAAATCAATTCCTTTATTTTCATCTTTAAGAACAATTTGTGTATTCCCCACATTTTCTAAAATGACCAAATCTTATTTCTACAATTAAAAGTCATTACAAAGAAAGAGAAAATGATGAGCAAGGTTTTTATATGTTGGAGTAAATGGAAATAAGGGTTAAAGGAGTTGATTATATTTGACATTTAGAACATAACTGATGACTTTTTCCAAAGCAATTTCAAGATTCTGGCTAAATTTCATTGCTATTTCAGTGGAGGTGAGACGAGTTCATGTAAATCTCCTTTTCAGTTTATTCATCTTTTAGGGTGCAATTTTAATATGTACTTGAGCCCAATATCATGAAGTAGTGATTCTTACTTTTTTTCAATATCGATGGCTAATATCCACAGATTTTACCCCCCAAATCATGGTTTATTTTATTTAGCAATGTAAAATGCAATGTAAATAGATGAGGCACAACACAGCAATGGTTTATGTACAGACTGTCTATAGAAGTAGGCATGGCATGCTACAGTGCCAAGTAGTAGATTAGCAAATTCTTTTGGAAGAACAAAACTCAGAGGAAGAAGATCAATGCCACTTTTCCAGGCAAACTGTTTACAGGGAAGGAGAGAAAACCATGGTGTGAGGAAAAGAAAAACATAGTTAATTTTTAATTTTTTTGGCTAGGTAATTCATGTATTATGTAACTTAAAGTAAAAATGAAGAAAAAAGCATCTAAGATTTTGCCCCCTTTTCTCTTAGATTTTTTCTGATGGAATTCATGTGTTTCAGAGGTATCAAGAATACAGGCCAGAAATTTCAGATATCAATACATAAAAGATAGGAATTCAAGTGATCCACTTATGTCTCTGTTGGATTAGAAGGAAAGAAAACTTAAGAAGGGCCTAAGAAGGAAACTGGCACATCTTCACCTGTGATGAGCAAAATGAAGAAAATTTTAAATGCTGGAAATTATTTGTATAGAAAAGGGACTCATTAGATTCATATGTCAGCTGATGGTTTAATGCTCTTATACATTTTAAAAATAAGCTTCTTAATGCTATGCATTTGGCCAAGAATTGTACCCAATTTCATTCATTCAGAAAATACTTTTTAAGCATCTGCTTAAAAAAATCTGCCTGTCTACCAGGTACTCTTCCAGCAAAAGAGTACATCATGTGCACAAGAAAATCCCATCCCTCTTTTAGTTTAATCCTTTAAGTGAGGCATAATTGTTCTTCAAAAGTACCCACCCTTTCATTAACGTCAGTTGGTCCACTGTACACGTTAAGTCTGCCACCCAAACTGGGGCTATGAAACAGGTAGCAAATACCACAAATTGCCTCAGTATCATGAAGTCGCTACTTTTGCCCAATTCATTTCTGACTTCGATGCTGCCACTCACAACTCTTTAGCCTTAGTGTGTGTCTGATCAAGTTCCTGAAGCCAACACAGCATCATCCCATGGCTGGTCAAGAATAAGTGGCTGTCATCTATGCTGGTAGAGGTATCTTGACAAACTGGAGTCTGGCAAGACCCCAGTGTTTGAGAATACTTTATTGACCCATGCTGTCTGCCAACACCCAGTGCAGTTGAACTTGAACTGAAGGAAAGATTTCAGAAGGATCAGATGCAAATCTGAAAGAGATTGTAACAGACCTGAGTTGAAATTTCAGCTCCCATGGATTCACATTAAATACCAGTTTGTTTTGCCATTGTTTCTTGTAATCAGTTCCATTTGTAAAAAGGATTACTCTCTTACTTCTGGTGTACAGAGATCATGTTAAAAATAAACATATTTCACATTGCTTGGTGAAAAAATATATATATACATATATATATACAAACATAAAATGTCATGTTGTAATATGCCCTGAGGAAAACCAAAAAACAATGTAGCAGAACAGATGTGATGTTAGGGAAGGTGGCTATTATTTTAGATTGGATAAGTCAAGAATAGCCTCCTGAAAAGGTGAACATTTAAATAAATCCTTGGATGGAGTAGAGGACAGGAATTAAGAAATAATTCAATAAATAATAGCATAACAATAAAGAAAGTAATCGAAGGTGATAATCTGAGATTTATGCACCTATATTCTGGCATGTAATTTAAAAAGTCTTGCTGTTTAATGACAAAAATGCTTCTATTGTAAGGAGATAGAGGTTGGTGGTGAAAATTGTCCAAAAATGTCAAGTGAGAAGAATGTGGACAAGTCAATCCATGGAAGTCCATTATTTTTAAATTTCAACATTTTTATATTGAAATAAAAATGTATATAGAGAAACAGATCCTCCTTCCATTCTCTGAATGTCTTTTGTAGGCTGCCTACTATGG
Source organism: Hyperoodon ampullatus (assembly GCF_949752795.1). Classification (NCBI taxonomy): domain Eukaryota; kingdom Metazoa; phylum Chordata; class Mammalia; order Artiodactyla; family Ziphiidae; genus Hyperoodon; species Hyperoodon ampullatus. Next base: position 88,854,983 of record NC_136914.1, read on the forward strand.
GAGGAGAAGCAAGAACACCAAGAGAAACCTATCCCTGAGGTCACAGAGAGACTACCTAAGACTTGACGGTGAACTAGCCCAACATTAGTTGGACAAGAACAAAGTACCAGCCATAAGAGTCTAACATTAGAGGAGGGACAGGTGTGCTATAAGGAATTTCAGGCTTCCAGTGAGGGCTGAAACTGGGAGTGGAACACAGACTTTGAGAAAAATCCTCCACCAGTGACCCGTTGTTGTTCTAACCACAGAATAATAGCACTGCCATAGAAATATTTTTTATTAAGGTAAAATTTACATAGCATAAAATTCACCATTTTAAACATTTTAAAGTATTCAATTCAGTGGCTTTTTATTATATTCATAATATTGTGCAGCTATAACCACTAGCTCATTCTAGAACATTTTCATCACACCAAAATGATACTCTATACCCAATAAACAGTCACCCCACTTCTCCCAGCCCCTGGCAACTATTCATCTGTTTTTTGCCTTTACAGATTGTATATTCTAGATATTTTATATAATGGAATTATACAATATGTGGCCTTTATTTTTTTCTTTCACCTACATATAGAGACCCAAAGGTCAACCAGAGATGAGAGCTTTGGTCCTTCCCAGGTCTTGTCTCAGCGTACATCCAGCCATGAGTGCATGGCCCTCTAGATTTCCAGGAATACATCAGAGTTTTTCAAGGCCCTAGGGCCCAAAGCATCTCAATCACCTTCCTTTCCTTCCAAATTTTGGTTAGTCCATTGTTTGCTCCAACCGTCATCCAGTTCCCAAGGCAACAACAATTAATATAATTTCCTGTAAATGTTTTTCACAAATGTCCCCTGGGTAGCTGCCTCAGCACTGTAGGAATTCTAAGTTAGGTGAGTTAATGAGTTTAATTCTAAGTTAAAAATAAGCCCTTTGAACTGCTCCTTCAGAAACCACCAGACAAGTCAACACAACAGCAACATCAAGAGAAATAAAAACTAAACACATTTCTTTGCAAATGAGGTCTATTCTACTTCCTCCAGCACCATAACTTATGATTGTTTTCTTTAGGGCCACTTCTGAGTTAGGGAGCAGAGGATGGGGCCAGAGTATGTTGAAACACCACAAAGCTCACTGTTCTTAACTGAGATTCAGCTGGGTTTTCTTGATAAAACCTTTCACTGGGGACTACTGGCTTTTGATTAGTTTCCAAAGGTCTGAAAATATTTTTAGTATTTTATTGAAAATAAAACCATACTATATCCAAATTTATTTAATATGGCTAATAAATTTAAAAATTATACTATTAAAAGCTGGTATTATAAGTTTCAAAACAATAATATTAACTTCCATCTTAAACTGGAATGAGAAGAGCATACGAAACTCAAACCAAACAAAAGGAAGATAATATTAAGACAAAAGTAGAAACAATGAAGTTGAAAACAGAAAAGCAGCATATAAAATTAATGAAACAAAATGCTGATTATTTTTTAAAAGTTCAATATAATTAATAAACATTAGACACATTGCTTAAGGAAAAAAGAATGCAAAAATATACAGTATTAGCAAGAAAGAGAGTGATATTCCTACAGGTCCCCCTAATATTAATAAATTAATAAGGGAATATTATGAATGATTTTATGACAATAAATTCTGAATTTTAGATAAAATAGACAAATTTATTAAATGATACAATCTACCAAAGATTACTTAAGAACACATGTGTTACCAGAAGACATACATTACCAGAATAATCCAGTATTTATTAAAGAAATTGAATTGTTAGTTAATAATTTTCTACCACAACTGCCAACAACAACAACAAAACAAGCAGAAATGATTTTAGGCCCAGTGGATTACACCAAACATTTAAAAAATATAACATCTACAGTATAAACTCTCCAGAAAGTAGAGGGTTAGAGAAAAAGTCTCAATGCATTTTACAAGTACATGATTACACTGATACATAAGCCAGACAAAGATATTGCAAGAAAAGAAAACTACAGACCAATATCCCTCATGAATATAGACATAAAAAGCTTTTGAAAATATTATAAATCAAATCCAGAAATATATTAACATCATAAGTGGGCATTATCTCAGGAATTCAGGGCTCTTCCACATTCAAAAATATGTAAATCAATTAAATTTGTCTTTTAAAAAAGTGAAGAAAAACATATAACCATCTCAATAATATAAGATAATATCTTTGATATACTTCAAGAATTCATTTCTGATAGAAATATCTTCACAAACTAAGAAAAGAAAACAACTCTCTCAACCTGATAAAAAGCAACTATAAAAACTAAAACAAACAACAACAACAACAAAAACAACAAACTACAGCTAAATCATACTTCATGGTAAATGTGTAAGGGCTTCCCCTCTTACATCAGGACCAAAGCAAGTGTGTCTTCTCTTACCACTCCTAATCATCATGTTAGTGGTCCTAGCCAGTGCAATAATGCAAAAAATATAAAGAAGAAAGAGAAAGAAAGAAGGAAGGAAGGAAACAAGGAAGGAAGAAAGGAAGGAAGGAGAGGAAGGAAGAAGAGAGGGAAAGAAAGAAAAAGAAAAGTGACTACATTTACATACAACATGGCAGTCTACATAGAAATATCTCATAAAAACTAACTACAAAAAAGCTGCAACTAGTGCCAATAAGTGAATTCAGGTATAACAAGTTATAGTGGCAATATGCAAAAATCGATTTTATTTCACATATAAATAATGGGAATTAAAAATTGAAATAGCAATTATCATTTACAATGGCACCAAAATCACTTAGGTGTATATTTCACATCTAATTATATTTATGCAATATATTCAAGACTTGAGTACTAAAACCCTGAAAATGTTGAAGAGAAATCAAAGACATAGAAAAATGGAGAAATGTACTGTGTTCATAAATTGAAAGGTTCATTGCTGTTAATGTTTCAGTTCTCCCCAAATTTATTTACACAATTCAATACAATTCTAAATGAAACACAAGCAAAAGTTTTATTTGGTTGGTTGGTTTGGAGAAATCAATTAAGCTGACATTAAAATGTATATGGAGAGAAGCAAAGGAACTAGAATAGCCAGAAGAAGGAGGAGGAGAAAAAGGACGAGGGGGAGAAGAAGAAGGAAGATGGGGAGGAGAAGAAAAACAAAGTTGAAGGAAGAATCACACTACCTAACTTTAAGACTAACCATAAGTAAGGGAGTGTAGTACTGGCAAAAGCATGGACTCATATATCAAAAGAACGGGAGAGTCCAAAAAATAGATACTCACATATATGGTCAATTAACTTTTGATAAAAATGCCAAGGCAAGTAAATGGAGAAAAGATGGTATTTTCAACAAATGGTGCTGGACCAATTGGACATCAGTAGCAAAACAACCCACTTCAACTCATACCTTTTACCACATACAAAAATTAACATAAATTGGAAAATAGACATAAAAGTAAAAGGTAAAAATCTAAGGTTTCCTGCGAAATAATGAGAAAAAATTTTTCAACCTTGTGTTAAGCAAAGATTTCCTAGATAGGACACCACAAGCATGAATCATAAAGAAAAAAATGATAAATTAGACTTCATTAAAACTAAGGTTCCTGCCCCTCAAAAGGCACTATTAAGAAAATAAAAAGACGAACTATAGACTGGAAGAAAATATTTGCAAAACACATCTCTTATAGAGGATTGGTGTCCAAAATATATACAGAATCTCTTAATTCAACAATAAGAAAACAAGGTCACAACTGAAAAATAGGCAAAAGATTCAGACAGATGTGTCACAAAAGAAGATATATGGATGGTAAAAGAACACATGCAAAGATGCTCAACATTACTACCAACAGGGAAAGCAAGTTAAAACCATGATAAGGTACCACTACACATCTATAAGAATGGATAAAAAAAAAAATTTTAATGGCAGTATCAGTTGCTGTGAGGGTACAGAAAAACTGCAGTTTTCATACATTGCTGATGGGAATGAAGCACAGTACAGTCACACTGGAAAACAAATTGGTAATTCTTGTAAAATTAAGTATATATTTACCATCCAACCCAATGATCCTGCTCCTAAGTATTTATCTGAGACAACGAAAACAGTGTGCACTCAATGATTTGTATGGAAGAGCTATAGTAGTTGTAATCATAATTACCCAAAATACAAATTCCCTTTAGTTGGTGAATGGTGAACTGTGGTACCACTATACAGTGGAATACTGCTTAGCAAAAAGATCAATAAAAAGCAACAAACTACTGATCCATGCAATACAGACAAATCTTAAATGCATTACACAAAGAGAAAGAAGCCAGACTCAAAAAGTTGCATACTGTAAAATTTCATTTCTATGAAATTTAGCTAAGTAGTTGTCAGCTTCTGACTTTAGGCAGAGGAAAGTGACTACAAAAGGGCATAAAGAAATTTTGTGGGTGATGGATATATTCTATATCTTGATGATGTTGGTGGGCAAATTTATACAACTGTATACCTAAAAAGGATATATTTTCCTGTAAGTAAATTATACCTCCATAATCCTGATTTAAAACAAACAAACAGAACAAAGAAACTTATTGGAAAAAAGCATGGAGAAACCCGTGAGAGTCAAGCAAAAGTATGGTATGTTTTTGAAAACTTCAGAATACAGTTTTTATTGGTCAAAAGTGTAGAATAGTAAAACTGCAGCTTCACATAGCTAATCTATACAGAGTTATGGTAATCATAAAAGTCAGGTTTCACTTACTAAAATCCAAGTTCAGTCATTTATTTGTCCTACTTTATCCCAATTTCTAGTGTCATTTTAAGTCTTGCCTTTCTTGAGGCATCCTTATTTATACCTGGTTTAATAGCATCCTGTTTTCCTCTCCAAAGTCTCCATGTTTTGGCAATAAATCACATGGTCACCCTACTTAAATATGTAGCCTGTTAGGCAACTGAAAGATAGGTAGAAAAATGGCTTTCTCTGCATGGAGTTTCTGGGAAGAGGTGAGGTTCACACTGAGTGCTCTTGAAAGAAAATGCTCTGTCAGACTAAAGTTTAATATTATCATTGCTAAAAAGGAAATGTGCAGGGTTATGTACTCAGCATCTTTCATATGCTATCATACATCAATTAAAAGTTTGCTGAATATACTACAAATCTTGGTAAGCACTTTTTTTAATCAATTTGATTACTTTTTTAATAGGGAAATTAAGCCATTAGTGAAAATGAAGTCTAAAAACATACTTAATGCTGGCACCTCTCTACTCTTATCCACAGAGCATCAGCAGAGAGCCAAAAACAAAAAAACAAAAAAAGAAGAAGAAGAAAGATGAAGTCAATGATGAGCTCTTCTCCAGGATTTAATGAGATCAAGTTACAGATTCTTCCCTCTTCTTAGGTCATTCCTCCAAGGGTAGAAAGAAAATTCATATTAGTGTGGTATTTAAACTATCTGTTAAAAATTCCATTGAGAGAGAGGCATGGCCCCATTTTTTATTTTACTCTATGTCTTAAAGAAATAAAATGAACTTGGAACCATTACTGAATTCAAATGAAGCTGTTCTGAGATTCACAGGGATGACAGAGCTGGTGTTTTCTCCCCACCACTAAACAGGTCCCAAAGACAAACTCCAGTGAATTAGACATTACTCTTCTGGTGAGTGGAAGCAAGATAAAGCAAATTGAACTATTGAGAAAGTTACATTTTTTGGATGGATCCAAAAATGGATCAAAGCACATTTTTAATAACTATTATAAGAAGTTTCTGTGTAAATATAAAGATAATCATTCCCTTTCCCTTCTTTGAGTTTTACTAAACCACACATGATAATTCACTTATTTCCTTTTCTAGGACATAGCAAATCATATTAGCATGAAAAATTAATTCTCCAGATTCCTGTGAAACATCTGAATCTTTCCATCTGTGGATCTAAAATAGCCAGAACTCAAACTGCAATTTAAAGAATTAAACAACCATTAGTAGAACAGTTAATACTCAGGAAGAGCTGGCATAATTCCAAAGCAATGTTCAAGTTGAAAGCTCCATTTGGGATATTTTACTCATTGTTCAGTTATTCTCAGCTGTGAAGTAAGAAAGGCAATATAATTTACCCCAAGAAAGAGGTGAGTCATTTTAAGTAGAGCAGATATAGTAGTAGAGTGTCCCAGAAAAAGTTTTGAGGAAGCAGGATCTTGGAAGAAAAATATAATAGAAGCTAGATTGCTAAAATATGTGCTACTTCTATGAGAAAGCAGACTTTTTCATCACTTAGACTCTGATACCTACTTGCAATCTAACCTTGTGGGAAAAAAATTGGATTCTCTATTCTATAGGAAAATGCAGGGAATAAACCAGTAATTTTTTGCCATGTCAGTTAAGGAATATAACAGCACTGAAAAGAGAATCAACATTCTTTCAGTAAATAAACCTTGGCCTTAAATAAGTTCTCCAAATACCAAATATTCCATTTTAACATAAAGTTCTTCCTAAAATGCCACCACAGGATTCAGTTAAAATATCATTTCATTCTTTAAATAACAACACAATATCAACATGTTGGCTAGACTCTTTCACATACCGTACATTTGTATCATTTGAATTTGTATAGATGACATTGTATTATTTCATTTTGGATTTTATTATTCTGTTTTATATGCATCTTAAATTTTGTACTCTCTTGATATATACTCTATTAAGCCCATCTTTGTAAGATATAGATTTTTTTGTATTCAGTCAAAAAGAAAAAACAATAAAACGTTGAAAATATTTGAATAAAATAAAACATGAGCAATATTTGTGCTAATTTTATAATCCCATCTATTAACTAACTAGGTCACCAAGTGAGTCTTTTTTTCCCCTCAGCTAATTAAATTACTACCGTAGTATTCATTTGATCAATATACAGCCATAATAATGAGGTGTCAGACTGTGTGTCAGTATATTCAAAGTGTATCAAAGCATCAGGTGATTCAAAAATTTTCTTAAAATACAAGATTTTGACAATTCGATTTCAGTTCAATGTTAGTTCTTTAACAAGTGACTGTGAGTATATGTGTGTATTTGTGTTGTGTGACTTGTGATTGAATGTTTTTCTAGACCTTACAATTTTCTTTATCAGATAAGTATTATCTTCTTAATCCGATCAAAATAAACAAACATAAAATAACATGGGCTTTGCATGTTGGAACCTGGGCTCAGTGATGAAAGGAACAAAATTAACTTCCCCAGGTCCGGAAAATGTTTCAAATAAGCTTCCAGCAGTAAAGGCAGAGAAATCAGGCAGTATGGTAGAATATAAAAGCAGCCTACCAAGAGCTTAGTGGCCAAAGAGTGCAGGAGGAATCACGGACACAACACCAAGAATGGGTCTCCGAGATGACTCCATTTCTCAGAGGGAGGGAGGACTAGGTAAGCAGGTCCCTTGTCTCAAGAATTACCTCAGAACACCATACCTCAATCAAGATGGAAAAAATAAAATCAGACAGTGATAGGAGCTGGGCATGGAGAAGGAGAAGAACATTTATAAATTCCAAGTTGTTAGAGATAGACAAATCCCAAATCACCAAACGGCAGAATCATGTTCTAACTGAGCATATTCGAATCTCTACAGAAAAGACAAGTAATGTCAGTTCCATATACCTATGTAGAAAAACCCTGGAAGTGATGAGAAAACTGGCACTTATATGGAAGGATATTATTTGCTGCACATAAACAATTTTCACTAGACCTATTCACTAATCTTGGTCTTAGAACTCACTTCTCTGAAATAAGAAGAGGTTATTCTCAAGTTTAGATCAGTGGACCTTGACAAGCATTAAATGCCCCCATCCTAGTACTACGGAGATTTTCAAGGTCTTTATTTCACACTGTAAAGACTGTGTGAAGTTATGAGAGAGAACTTCATGAATCAATCCAGAAGGGGTCTCAAGGGATATATAATATCAAGAAAAGGAGGACCTAAGGTGATAATATCTGTTAAGCATTCAAAGAAATAAATTGTTCCCAGATCTTAGAGTAGGAGTTAATTTCTAGGTAGGGAGTAAATTGTTTCAACAGGGATAATTGGAACTCATTCATTCTTTCAATTATTAAGTCATTAATTGAACAGATATGTAAATGAAGCTAGGCTAGTTGGAAGGCTATTGCAGTAGTTCAGAAGATATATGAGTAAGGTGGAAATGGGGAGACGTGATGACTTCCAGTGAGTGATAAGAGAAGTAAAAGAGATGAGACATAATAATGTTGTTTTGGGGAATTAGTATCAAGAGAGACTTCCATAATTCTGACTTGAGGACCTGTTTGGAGGTAACAGGAGAATGTGGAAAGCAAGAAGCATTAAGTTCAGTTTTGGCCATGTGAAACTTTAAATGTTTCTGGAAAATCCAAGCATAAATGCCAAGTAAGCAAATAATTGTATGGATCTATAACTCAGAAAAAAACTCTTGGCTGGATATATAAATATAAAAATGTTCAGCGTGTGGATATTGACTAAAGTCCTGGAAATCGATGTGATCATATGAGGCTGCTAGGCTGAGAAGAGAAGAGGAAAATACTTAGGTCTTGAAGGAAAAAAGAGCCAGGAGACAAGGCTGAGTAGAAAAGAAATGTAAGAAGAAAACCAAGAGGAGTGTATTATAAAGCAAAGGCTCGTATACTGTTGAAAAATTAACTTAGTGAATTGAGATCCCATAGGTTTCCTTGGGTAGCATAGTTTTATAGAAGTGGCTCTGGCACTTTCAATTCATTAAATTGGACTGGAGTGGGTTAAAGAATCAGGAAATATGAAGAAAACGGAAGCTCTAGGCAGCTCTAGAGAAAAAAAATTTTCCTCTATTTTAAACATGGGAAAAAGGAGCATGGCTGAGCATTCAGGGAGGTATTTATGTTTAGTGGTGGGAGGTTGAAGCAGTTCCAAAATACTGACTTTTATTTTCTATAGGAAGTAAGAGACTTCTGAAACTCTGCTGACTGTGGTGAAGCAGAAGAGGCTGGAAGTCTGGGTGGAATAGAAAGATCTGACATTGTTATTGTGGAAAGTAAGACAATTTGCTGAATAAGAAAATGTCCTTTGATGTTTAAGCAGTGTTTATATTGTTGAAAAAAATTGACAATAGTATCATTCCAATCTGAGTGTGTAGATTCCCTTGGCAATGCTCACTTGCCCAGGTGGAGATGCAGAGAATGGTCGAGATCATTATGATGTAGGCAAAGAGTTTCAGGTTTGTAAAAGATTGACTGAGATAGAGGAAGATGCAATCTAAAACAGAAGGCAGTGAAGAAAGGAGGTAATGATGGGCAATAAGAAAGATGCAAAATCAGAGTTTAAACTTCCAATAGGGTCAAAGAAAGAAAAGTTGTTATGGAAATGGTTAAACAAATAGTCTGGAAGTGCAAGCAGTAGGGGCTGGAGAATGGGAAGTTTCAATGAATAATTTTGGAAATGGGTGAGCTGGGGTGACTGCAAGGCCCGCAGTGTGACTGTATGAGGGTATGATTAGATGGATGAGTGATACTGGAGAAGATGCAGTAGGAACGGAAGATCCTGGGGACCAGGCACCAAAGTCTGCACTGAATGTGGATTTCACAAGATGAGTTAATACTATCCAAAAGGAGGCCTCTCAGGCCGTAGAGCTAGGAAAATAGAAAAAGACTTCACAAGCTCACAGGTGAGAATTAGTCTGAAGTGGAGTCTGTGTTTTGTAAATAATTTGCTTAATGGGACTGCAGAGGAAGCAGTGTCCACAGGAGAGCAAAGGGGAGGAAATAGAGAAACATAATGACTACTAAAATTGAGGCTGACCTCAAAGAGTTAGATGATTGTGTTGTAGTCATAGGAAGTAGAATATTCAACCTAAAGCATCTGAGTTTAATTTGCTATATTTAACATTTGTTTATTTATACATTCAGAATATAGAATAACAGGGCCAAAATCTGTATAACTGTCAGAGACAAAGTAATCATGCAAATTTATGGAATCCCCTAATGAATGAATAAAAAGGATTTAAGTTTCAGGCAAAAATAATAATGAAAAAAAACAACCAAAAACCAAAAACAAAAAGGCACATGGAATTTAGAAGAAGAAGGATAAAAAGAAAGAGAATGAAACCCAGTTACCATGATTTCCTGTAACATTTCCTTCAAAACTAATAAGAATTCATTTCAAAAATTATACACAAGCATTGACTTGACTTCTTTACCAGAATATACCTTTTTGATGTTTTACACACGTGTTTTTATTTCCAAGAGTATAAGTCCTCACTTTATTTCACTAACACATTAAATGTACTAGTTGTAAAGGCAGGATCTAATTGTTCTATTAACTCTGTTTCTTCAAGTGCAAATCCTACTTGTTGAATTTGTTATTCTTTCATAAATTTGGATTTTCTTAAATATATAGTGATTAAGTTTATTGCAACATATTTTTGCAGCATCTTCTACAGTTTTTGAACTGCAGCTTTCTGAAGCAGCACCAGGTGACATCAGCTACCTGTATTGGTTGTCTTTTTCTAATGGTAGTCAAGAAGTACAGATGCTACTTCTCTTCTACTTTATCTTTTTGCCAGAGATTCATTTCAGTTTCTTGTTTATTGATACTTCCCTTGTCTTACTTTCAGTGTAAACATAATTATTTTTATAATAGTTCTATTGTTTCTGAGTTTGAAAGATATGGGGGGTGGGGAGGAATGCAACATGAATGCTGTCTACTACTTTGGAATTAGAAATTTTAAGAAAACTATACATACACCTGGAAATGATTCATTAAATATGATGAGAACCAGAGCTTCATAAATGCTACCTTTATTCATAATAAGAGATAAAGAAAATTATTACTGCCCAATTAAAATTAAAATTAATTTTTATATTATATTATTTCCAATTTTCTATAATGGAAATTATGGTATATACTTATTGGTTCTAAACTTCTGCTACTTATTTGTAAAATTCTAAGATCTTATTAGATTATCTTTAAAGATTTGTTTTCCCATTGAATTATACATTTGGTTTCTCTCCAAATCCATTTAATTGAATAGAATGTCTGGAATCACACTCTATTATAAAATAAAATAAAAGCAGCCTAAACTCTAGAGGAAAAACAACTTAATTAATTCATGAATATTAAAAAAGGATATTGCCTCTGAACTTACTGGGTTGTGTGCAAACCAAATAACCAAGCAAGTTAGTTTGTGTATACTAACACAAACATATAAATCTAGGCCATAAAGTGATAATCTATGTTTGAAATTCTGAAGTGAAGATAACATTTCAGTTATATTGATCTATTCAGGATTTGTCTTTTTCTTGTCATCATGATATTATATTTGTTTCATTAAAAATACCATTATAGGAAGAATCACACAACACCATATCCTTCTTGAAAGATGCAAGACCGTAGAACATTAAAATGTTGGGATCATCTGGATTCTTTTATATTTCATGTTTGAAATTCTGTTGTCGTGACAGAAGGGAAACATAAATGCTGAGTGTAGATCATTGCCCAATGTTTATTAAAACTAAAATTCATAACATGTACTGAATTCTTCCCATATGACAGGCGTTTTGCTCACAGCATACATTGTTTTAGGAATATGTGCTAAATGGTCAAGTTCAGGGGTCAGGCCCTAATCTAACAGAATAAAATCTCACTGGATGTACCCTGCACCTCAGTCCCAGGTAGGCTGATGCAGTGACATAGCTAATGGTTGTAAGTCACATGTTCCAGAACAGCAGGTGTGAGGTGACTGCACCCAAGAAATTGGAAAGTATCTGCTTGAGCAAACTTATCCCATGCATTGTCGAAGTTCTCAGTTATTGTCAAGAGAGTGTTTTGCTTATTTATTTTGTTTTGTTGCACATATTATGGCATTCCCCTAGGTTCTGAGACATGTTAAAGAAGTTTAAGATCACATTCAACTCCTTGAAGAGCTTAGATAAATGGTCTGGTGGGGGAACAAAATGCATTAAAAAGTTATCAGCTATAGAGACAACCAAAATACACTAGAAGTTTATATAGAACCAGGTAGAGACACAATGCTGAGAGGATTAATTTAAAGAAAGATGTTTTGGTCATGTTGAGTTGAAATAAGATTTGAGATAGACCTTGAAAAAGTTGAAAATTTAGCTTAGCAAGTATGAGGGTATCTACTTCCCTGGTGATTGGAAAGACATAAATGATGTCTCCAGAATACAAATAAACAGGAAATGTTCATAGAATGTTAGCATCCTTCAGTGTAGAGATGACATTAGACAGTATTTACAAATTTGTGTAAAGGGTAAAATCTGAGTTAGCCATTTGAAGAACTGGATTATCAAACTGATGTATTTAAAATGTGATAGATTGTACTGAGTAGTTTTCTTATATGATGAAAGGGGGGGAGAAAAAAAGGAAAATGCTGTTTTTATTTACTTTTCTGTATCAGACACTGTGCTAGGCTTATCTGCTGCATTCATCTCAACAAATCTGAAAAGGTAGGCAATAATGTGAACTGACAGACGAGTACTGGGACTTAGAAATGGATAAATTGCCCAAGGTTAAAGAGTGGGTAATGGTAGAACCAGGATTCAAAGCCAGGTGTGCTTGCCTATAAAATCTGTTCTTCCCCTATAGCACAGAGCACACAGTGGCCAAGTGTTTAGAATATTTCTGACTTAGGTTCTATATTTTAATAATAGGTACATATAGAGACATATATATATTTATGTCTGTGTATATATCTATATATGTCTCTCTGTATATCAATATATATGTATATACCATCCTGAGAGTATATGTATGATTATAACTCTTCCTGTGAAAATATATATGTACATAGATATATGTATATATGTGTATATATTGGGTTGGCCAAAAAGCTCGTTCGGGTTTTTGGTACGCCCCTACGAACCCAAACGAACTTTTTGGCCAATCCAATACATTTGTTCATTTAACAAATACATATTGAATAACTAATATGTGTATGCAACTCGAGAGACTTGCAAATATGAATCTAACCCTATCCTTTCTGTTAGCTCAAAATTTTTATCAAAAACTGGGACCAACAAATCTCAGTGCTAATCTTATGTGTAAGGGAAATCTCTGTTTATGCAAAGGAATTAAACATTAATAAAGACCTAAATGTTTTAAGTTTTTGTTTTATATGTGTATCTTATTATAACTATTATTTTATCTTTCTTCCAGGTATTTTTGTTTAGAATTAAAAGAAACACAACTTTTTTTTTTACCATAAAATGTTTTATTGCTATTTCTCAATTAAAACTTATAAAAGGGAATAAAAAGAAAAACAATGTCAGGGATCCTTCAGAAGTCCATTCATATACTATACCCAATTCTCCCAATTATTACCATTTTCCTTCTTGCACAGAGCATCCTGCAATATTTTCCAAGTACCTTTTAGAATCACAATCAAAGAATAAAAGTGAGTCTCTGTGATTTTTGGCTCTTGTAGATACTGTGTTCAGTAGCAGCTTGCGGCATTGATCTGCCCCAATGGAATGTTGTTTCCGGAAAGAGGGTGAATGAATCACTTTTATGGGCAAAGAGTCTTTCTCTGCACATAATCTTGCATTATTAATGGCTGATTCAGTTTTGCTGGCTAGAATTAGAGTTCTTTCTAGGGTAAGGTTAAATTTAAGTAGTTGTCGTGTGATTTCCTGTATGACCAACCATTAGTATTATTTAGACCCAGAGTGTTTCATTTTTCTTATGTTCTTAATTTCTATGTTAACTTCTGAAAATACTTTTAGCATTTGTAATGCAATACTTTAAGACATGGACTTTGAAGTCAGACACACCTGGATTTGATCCCTGGATC